>NC_092241.1:2720794-2885794 GCF_036320965.1 Panulirus ornatus | reverse complement strand
ACCCGGAATACTCAACAAACGTATACCTCTGTAATTTGAGCACTTACTCTTATCCCCTTTGCCTTTGTACAATGGCACTATGCACGCATTCCGCCAATCCTCAGGCACCTCACCATGAGTCATACATACATTAAATAACCTTACCAACCAGTCAACAATACAGTCACCCCCATTTTCATCAAATTCCACTGCAATACCATCCAAACCTGCTGCCTTGCCGGCTTCCATCTTCCGCAAAGCTTTTACTACCTCTTCTCTGTTTACCAAATCATTTTCCCTAATCCTCTCACTTTGCACACCACCTCGACCAAAACACCCTATATCTGCCACTCTATCATCAAACACATTCAACAAACCTTCAAAATACTCACTCAATCTCCTTCTCACATCACCACTACTTGTTATCACCTCCCCATTTGCGCCGTTCACTGAAGTTCCCATTTGCTCACTTGTCTTACGCACTTTATTTACCTCCTTCCAGAACATCTTTTTATTCTCCCTAAAATTTAATGATACTCTCTCACCCCAACTCTCATTTGTCCTCTTTTTCACCTCTTGCACCTTTTTCTTGACCTCCTGTCTCTTTCTTTTATACATCTCTCACTCAATTGCATTTTTTCCCTACAAAAATCGTCCAAATGCCTCTCTCTTCTCTTTCGCTAATAATCTTACTTCTTCATCCCACCACTCACTACCCTTTCTAATCAACCCACCTCCCACGCTTCTCATGCCACAAGCATCTTTTGCGCAATCCATCACTGATTCCCTAAATACATCCCATTCTCCCCCACTCCCCTTACTTCCATTGTTCTCACCTTTTTCCATTCTGTACTCAGTCTCTCCTGGTACTTCCTCACACAAGTCTCCTTCCCAATTGACTAAAAGGGGAGGGAGCGGGGGGCTGGAAATCCTCCCCTCTCGTTTTTTTTTTTTCATTTTCCAAAAGAAGGAACAGAGGGGGCCAGGTGAGGTTATTCCGAAAAAGGCCCAGTCCTCTGTTCTTAACGCTACCTCGCTAACGCGGGAAATGGCGAATAGTTTAAAAGAAAGAAAAAGATATATATATATATATATATATATATATATATATATATATATATATATATATATATATATATAGAAAAGCAAATGGATTTGTATGTAGCATTTATGGATCTGGAGAAGGCATATGATAGAGTTGATAGAGATGCTCTGTGGAAGGTATCAAGAATATATTGTGTGGGAGGCAAGTTGTTAGAAGCAGTGAAAAGTTTTTATCGAGGCTGTAAGGCATGTGTACGTGTAGGGAGAGAGGAAAGTGATTGGTTCTCAGTGAATGTAGGTTTGCGGCAGGGGTGTATGATGTCTCCATGGTTGTTCAATTTGTTTATGGATGGGGTTGTTAGGGAGGTGAATGCAAGAGTTTTGGAAAGAGGGGCAAGTATGCAGTCTGTTGTGGATGAGGGAGCTTGGGAAGTGAGTCAGTTGTTGTTCGCTCATGATACAGCGCTGGTGGCTGATTCATGTGAGAGACTGCAGAAGCTGGTGACTGAGTTTGGTAAAGTGTGTGAAAGAAGAAAATTAAGAGTAAATGTGAATAAGAGCAAGGTTATTAGGTACAGTAGGGTTGAGGGTCAAGTCAATTGGGAGGTAAGTTTGAATGGAGAAAAACTGGAGGAAGTAAAGTGTTTTAGATATCTGGGACTGGATCTGGCAGCGGATGGAACCATGGAAGTGGAAGTGAATCATAGAATGTGGGAGGGGGCGAAAACCCTGGGAGCGTTGAAGAATGTTTGGAAGTCGAGAACTTTATCTCGGAAAGCAAAAATGGGTATGTTTGAAGGAATAGTGGTTCCAACAATGTTGTGTGGTTGCGAGGCGTGGGCTATGGATAGAGTTGTGCGCAGGAGGGTGGATGTGCTGGAAATGAGATGTTTGAGGACAATGTGTGGTGTGAGGTGGTTTGATCGAGTAAGTAATGTAAGGGTAAAAGAGATGTGTGGTAACAAAAAGAGTGTGGTTGAAAGAGCAGAAGAGGGTGTTTTGAAATGGTTTGGTCACATGGAGAGGATGAGTGAGGAAAGATTGACCAAGAGGATATATTTGTCGGAGGTGGAGGGAACGAGGAGAAGTGGGAGACGAGATTGGATGTGGAAAGATGGAGTGAAAAGATTTTGAGTGATTGGGGCCTGAACATGCAGGAGGGTGAAAGGCGTGCAAGGAATAGAATGAATTGGAACGATGTGGTATACCGGGGTTGACGTGCTGTCATTGGATTGAACCAGGGCATGTGAAGCGTCTTGGGTAAACCATGGAAAGTTGTGTGGGGCCTGGATTTGGAAAGGGAGCTGTGGTTTCGGTGCATTATTACATGACAGCTAGAGACTGAGTGTGAACGAATGGGGCCCTTGTTGTCTTCCTAGCGCTACCTCGCGCACATGAGGGGGGAGAGGGTTGTTATTTCATGTGTGGCAGGTGGCGATGGGCTCCAATAAAGGCAGACAGCATGATTTTTTTTTTTTTTCCCAAAAGAAGGAACAGAGAAGGGGGCCAGGTGAGGATATTCCCTCTAAGGCCCAGTCCTTTGTTCTAAACGCTACCTTGCTAATGCGGGAAATGGTGAATAGTATGAAAAAAAAAAAAAAAAAAAATATATATATATATATATATATATATATATATATATATATATATATATATATGTATACGTTGAGATATATAGGTATGTATATTTGTGTGTGTGGACGTGTATGTATATGCATGTGTATGTGGGTGGGTTGGGCCATTCTTTCGTCTGTTTCCTTGCGCTACCTCGCTAACTTGGGAGACAGCGACAAAGCAAAATAAATATATAAATATATATACATATATATATATATATATATATAATATATATATATATATATATATATATATATATATATATATATATATATAAATAGATAGATAGATAGATAGATAGATATCCTATACTTTGTCGCTGTCTCCCGCGCTAGCAATGTACCGCTAGGAAACAGACGAAATAAATGGCCCAACCCACCTACATACACATCCACACACGCACATATATATCTCTACATTTTAACGTATACATATATATACATACACAAGACATATATATATACACAAATGTACATAATTCATGCTTGCTGCCTTCATTCTTTCCCGTCACCAACCCACCACACATGAAATAGCATCCCTCTCCCCTCAGCGAGATAGCGCAAGGAAAGGACAAAAGGCCACATTCGTTCACACTCAGTCTCTAGCTGTCATGAGTAATGCACCGAAACCACAGTTCCCTTTCCACATGAGGGCACAATTAAACTTTCCATGGTTTACCCCACATGCTTCACATGCCCTGGTTCAGTTCAGTGACAGCATGTTCCAAATCACTATTCCTTACACGCCTTTCACCCTCCTGTATGCTCAGGCCCCGATCGCTCAAAATCTTTTTCACTCCACCCTTCCACCTCCAATATGATTTCCAGCTTATCCTCGTTCCCTGCTCCTCAGACACATATATCCTCTTTGTCATTTTTTTCTCATTCATTCTCTCCATGTGACCAAACCATTTCAATACACCCTCTTCTGCTCTCTCCACCACACTCTTTTCATTACCACACACCGCTCTTACCCTTTCATTACTTACTCGATCAAACCACCTCACAGCACATATTGTCTTCAAACATCTTTCCAACACATCCACCCTCCTCCGCACAACCCTATCTGTTGGAACCACTATTCCTTCAAAAATACCAATTTTTGCTCTCCGAGATAACGTTCTTGCCTTCCACACATTTTTCAACACTCCTGGAACCTTCGCCCCCTCCCCCACCCTGTGACTCACTTCAGCTTCCATAGTTCCATCCGCTGCCAAATTCACTCCCAGATATCTAAAATACTTCGCTTCCTCCAGTTTTTCTCCATTCAAACTCACCTCCCAATCTACTTGTCCCTAAACCCTACCGAACCTAATAACCTTGCTCATATTCACATTTGCGCTCAGCTTTCTTCTTTCACACACTTTACCAAACTCAGTCACCAGCTTCAGCAGTTTCTCACCCGAATCAGCCACCAACACTGTATCATTAGCGAACAACAACTGACTCACTTCCCAAGCCCTCTCATCTACATACTTGCCCCTCTCCCCAAAACTCTTGCATTCACCTCTCTAACAACCCCATCCAAAAAACAAATTAACTAACCATGGACACATCACGCATCTTGCCGCAAACCGACATTCACTGGGAACCAATCAGTTTCCTCTCTTCCTACTCGTACAAATGCCTTATATCCTCGATAAAGACTTTTCACTGCTTCTAGCAACTTACCTCCCACACCATATACTCTTAATACCTTCTACAGAGCATTACCATATACTCTTAATACCTTCTACAGAGCATTACCATATACTCTTAATACCTTCTACAGAGCATCTCTATCAAGTCTATCATATGCCTTCTCCAGATCCATAAATGCTACATACAAAACCATCTGTTTTTCTAAGTATTTCACACATACATTCTTCAAAGCAAACATATAATGTATATATAGGGGAGAAAGAATACTTCCCTCGCATTCCCTGTTTGTCGTAGAAGGCGACTAAAGGGGACGGGAGCGGGGGGCTTGAAACCCTCCCCTCCTTGTATTCTAACTTTCTAAAAGGGGAAACAGAAGGAGTTACGCAGGGAGTCCTCATCCTCATCGAAGGCCCAGATTGGGGTGTCTAAATGTTTGTGGATGTAACCAAGATGAGAAAAAAAAGGAGAGATAGGTAGTATGTTTGAGGGAAGGAATATGGATGTTTTGGCTCTGAGTGAAACGAAGCTTAAGGATAAAGGGGAAAAGTAGTTTGGGAATGTTTTAGAGGTTGGTGAGAGGACAAGAGCAGAGGAAGGAGAAGCACTACTCCTGAAACAGGAGTTGCTGAAGTATGTGATAGAGCGTAAGAAAGGAAACTTTAGATTGATATGGGTAAAACTGAAAGTGGATGGAGAGAGATGGGTGATTATTGGTGCATATGCACCTGGGCATAAGAAGAAAGATCATGAGAGGCAAGTGATTTGGGAGCAGCTGAGTGAGTGTGTTAGCAGTTTTGATGCACGAGACCGAGTCATAGTGATGGGTGATTTGAATACAAAGGTGAGTAATGTGGCAGTTGAGGAAATGATTGGTGTACATGGGGTGTTTAGCATTGTAAATGAAAATGGTGAAGAGCTTGTAGATTTGTGTGCTGAAAAAGGACTGGTGATTGGGAATACCTGGTTTGAAAAGATAGATATACATACGTATAAGTATGAAAGTAGAAGACATGGCCAGAGAGCGTTACTGGATTACGTGTTAAGTGATAGGCGCGTGAAAGAAAGACTTTTGGATGTTAGTGTGCTGAGAGGTGCAACTGGAGGGATGTCTAATCATTGTCTTGTTGAGGCGAAGGTGAAGATTTGTAGTGGTTTTCAGAAAAGAAGAGAGAATGTTGGGGTGAAGAGAGTGGTGAGAGTAAGTGAGCTTGGGAAGGAGACTCGTGTGAAGAAGTACCATGAGAAATTGAGTGCAGAATGGAAAAAGGTGAGAGCAAAGGACGTAAAGGGAGTGGGGGAGGAATGGGATGTAAATAGGGAAGCAGTGATGGCTTGGGCAAAAGATGCTTGCGGCATGAGAAAGGTGGGAGGTGGGCAGATTAGAAAGGGTAGTGATTTGTGGGATGAAGAAGTAAGATTGTTAGTGAAAGAGAAGAGAGAGGCGTTTGGACGATTTCTACGGGGAAGTAGTGCGAATGACAGGGAGATGTATAAAAGAAAGATAAATGAGGTTAAGAGAAAGGTGGAAGAATTGAGAGTGAGGGCAAATGAGAGTTGGGCTGAGAGAGTATCATTGAATTTTAGTGGGAACGGAAAGATATTTTAGAAAGAGGTAAATAAAGTGGGTAAAACAAGAAAACAAATGAAAACATCTGTGAGAGGGGCTGATGGAGAGGTAATAACACGTAGTGGTGAAGTATGAAGGAGATGGATTGAGCGTTTTGTAGGTTTGTTGAATGTTTTTGATGATAGAGTGACAGATATAGGGTGTTTTGGTCGAGGTGGTGTTCGAAGTGAGATGGTCGAGGAGATTGGTTTTTTGAACAAAGAGGAGGTAGTGAAAGCTTTGCGGAAGATGATAGCCGGCAAGGCGGCGGGTTTGGATGGTATTACAGAGTTATTAAAAATGGAGTGACTGTGTTGTTGACTGGTTGGTATAGATATTCAGCGTATGTGTTGTTCATGATAAAGTGCCTGAGGACTGGCAGAATGCATTCATAGTGCAATTGTACAAAGGCAAAGGGGATAAAGGTGAGTCTTAGAATTACATAAGTACAAGTTTTTTGAGTATTCCTGAGAAATTATATGGTAGGTTATAGAGTGATAGGGTAAAGGCATGGACAGAGCACCAGATTGGGGAAGAGCAGTGCGGTTTCAGAAGTGCTTGAGGATGTGTGGATCAGGTGTTTGCTTTGAAGAATGTATTTGAGAAATACTTAGAAAAACAAATGGATTTGTATATAGCATTTATGGATCTGGAGAAGGCATATGATAGAGTTGCTAGAAGCAGCGACATGCTTTTATCAAGAATGTAAGGCATTTGTACGAGTAGGAAGAGAGGAAAGTGATTGGTTTCATGTGAATACCGGTTTGCGGCAGGGGTGCGTGATGTCTCAGTCTTTTATGGAAGGGGTTGTTAAGGAGGTGAATGCATAGGTTTTGGAGAGAGGGGCAGGTATGCAGTCTGTTGTGGATGAGAGGGCTTGGGAAGTGAGTCAGTTGTTCGGTGATGATGCAGCGCTTGTGGCTGATTCAGGTGAGAAACTGCCGAAGCTGTTGACTAAGTTTGATAAAGTGTGTGAAAGAAGAAAGTTGAGAGTAAATGTGAATAAGAGCAAGGTTAATAGGTTCACTAGGGTTGAGGGACAAGTAAATTGTTAGGTAGGTTGGAATGGAGAAAAACTAGAGGAAGTGAAGTGTTTTAGATATCTGGGAGTGGATTCAGAAGCGGATGGAACTATGGAAGCGGAAGTGAGTCACAGGGTGGGGGAGCGGGCGAAGGTTCTGGGAGCGTTGAAGAATGTGTGGAATGCGAGAACGTTATCTCTGAGAGTAAAAATGGGTGTTTGAAGGAATAATGGTTCTATCAATGATATATGGTTGCGAGGCATGGGCTATGGATGGGGTTTTTCGGAAGAGGGTGGATGTGTTGAATATTAGATATTTGGGAACATTATGTGGTGCGAGGTGGTTTGATTGAGAAATTAATGAAAGGGTGAGAGTGTGGTTGAGAGAGCAGAAGAGGGTATATTGAAATGGTTTGGTCATATAGAGAGAATGAATGAGGAACCATTGACAAAGAGGATATATGTGTTAGAGGTGGAGGGAACGAGAAGTGGGAGACCAAATTGGAGGTGGAAGGATGGAGTGAAAAAGATTTTGAACGATCGAGGCCTGAACATAGAGGAGGGTGAAAGGCGTGCAAGAAATATAGTGAATTGGAAGGATGTGGTATACCGGAGTCGACGCGCTGCCAATGGATTGAACTAAGGCATGTGAAGCATCTGTGGTAAACCTTGGAAAGTTTTGTAGGGCCTGGATGTGGAAAGGAACTGTGGTATCGGTGCAATACACATGAAAGCTAAAGACTGAGTGTGAAGGAATGTGGCCTTTGTTGTCTTTTTTTAGCGCCACCTTGTGCGCGCGCGGAGGGAGGGGGATGCCTTTTCATGTGTAGCGGGGTGGCGACAAGAATGAATGAAGGCAGCAAGTTGGAATATGTACTTGTGTATATATGTATATGTCTGTGTATGTATATGTATGTATACGTTGAAATGTATAGATATGTATACGTCAATAAGTTGGCGTTTACGTATATACATGTGTATACGGGTGGGTTGGGCCATCCTTTCGTCTGTTTCTTTGCGCTGCCTCGCTAACACGCTAGACAGCGACAAGGTATGATTAGTAGAAATAAATGAATATATATGCACTTTGTATTCATATTTCTCCGCGCTGTACAGTTAGGTGTGAGCCTGATGGGAAATGACCGGTGTAGACCCCGTTGCCCACCAACATGAGACGAAGGGTATTCGAGTACTTAGTATTCGAATATTCTTTTCCATTTAGGGGCAATCATAGCCTAACGGTAGCGTTCCCGCCTGTTGCACAGGGGTCCCGGGTTCGATCCTGGCTGTTCGAGGTTTGTATATTCTATGAAGGTGCGCGTTCATATGCATTATGTTCGTATTCATATATATATATATATATATATATATATATATATATATATATATATATATATATCACCTCCCCATTTGCGCCCTTCACTGAAGTTCCCATTTGCTCCCTTGTCTTACGCACTTTATTTACCTCCTTCCAGAACATCTTTTTATTCTCCCTAAAATTTAATGATACTCTCTCACCCCAACTCTCATTTGCCCTTTTTTTCACCTCTTGCACCTTTCTCTTGACCTCCTGTCTCTTTCTTTTATACATCTCCCACTCAATTGCATTTTTTCCCTGCAAAAATCGTCCAAATGCCTCTCTCTTCTCTTTCACTAATACTCTTACTTCTTCATCCCACCACTCACTACCCTTTCTAACCAACCCACCTCCCACTCTTCTCATGCCACAAGCATCTTTTGCGCAATCCATCACTGATTCCCTAAATACATCCCATTCCTCCCCCACTCCCCTTACTTCCATTGTTCTCACCTTTTTCCATTCTGTACTCAGTCTCTCCTGGTACTTCCTCACACAGGTCTCCTTCCCAAGCTCACTTACTCTCACCACCCTCTTCACCCCAACATTCACTCTTCTTTTCTGAAAACCCATACAAATCTTCACCTTAGCCTCCACAAGATAATGATCAGACATCCCTCCAGTTGCACCTCTCAGAGGTGATAACAAGTAGTGGTGATGTGAGAAGGAGATGGAGTGAGTATTTTGAAGGTTTGTTGAATGTGTTTGATGATAGAGTGGCAGATATAGGGTGTTTTGGTCGAGGTGGTGTGCAAAGTGAGAGGGTTAGGGAAAATGATTTGGTAAAAAGAGAAGAGGTAGTGAAAGCTTTGCGGAAGATGAAAGCCGGCAAGGCAGCAGGTTTGGATGGTATTGCAGTGGAATTTATTAAAAAAGGGGGTGACTGTATTGTTGACTGGTTGGTAAGGTTATTTAATGTATGTATGACTCATGGTGAGGTGCCTGAGGATTGGCGGAATGCGTGCATAGTGCCATTGTACAAAGGCAAAGGGGATAAGAGTGAGTGCTCAAATTATATGGGAGGGTATTGATTGAGAGGGTGAAGGCATGTACAGAACATCAGATTGGGGAAGAGCAGTGTGGTTTCAGAAGTGGTAGAGGATGTGTAGATCAGGTGTTTGCTTTGAAGAATGTATGTGAGAAATACTTAGAAAAGCAAATGGATTTGTATGTAGCATTTATGGATCTGGAGAAGGCATATGATAGAGTTGATAGAGATGCTCTGTGGAAGGTATTAAGAATATATGGTGTGGGAGGAAAGTTGTTAGAAGCAGTGAAAAGATTTTATCGAGGATGTAAGGCATGTGTACGTGTAGGAAGAGAGGAAAGTGATTGGTTCTCAGTGAATGTAGGTTTGCGGCAGGGGTGTGTGATGTCTCCATGGTTGTTTAATTTGTTTATGGATGGGGTTGTTAGGGAGGTAAATGCAAGAGTTTTGGAAAGAGGGGCAAGTATGAAGTCAGTTGGGGATGAGAGAGCTTGGGAAGTGAGTCAGTTGTTGTTCGCTGATGATACAGCGCTGGTGGCTGATTCATGTGAGAAACTGCAGAAGCTGGTGACTGAGTTTGGTAAAGTGTGTGAAAGAAGAAAGTTAAGAGTAAATGTGAATAAGAGCAAGGTTATTAGGTACAGTAGGGTTGAGGGTCAAGTCAATTGGGAGGTGAGTTTGAATGGAGAAAAACTGGAGGAAGTGAAGTGTTTTAGATATCTGGGAGTGGATCTGGCAGCGGATGGAACCATGGAAGCGGAAGTGGATCATAGGGTGGGGGGAGGGGGCGAAAATCCTGGGAGCCTTGAAGAATGTGTGGAAGTCGAGAACATTATCTCGGAAAGCAAAAATGGGTATGTTTGAAGGAATAGTGGTTCCAACAATGTTGTATGGTTGCGAGGCGTGGGCTATGGATAGAGTTGTGCGCAGGAGGATGGATGTGCTGGGAATGAGATGTTTGAGGACAATGTGTGGTGTGAGGTGGTTTGATCGAGTGAGTAACGTAAGGGTAAGAGAGATGTGTGGAAATAAAAAGAGCGTGGTTGAGAGAGCAGAAGAGGGTGTTTTGAAGTGGTTTGGGCACATGGAGAGAATGAGTGAGGAAAGATTGACCAAGAGGATATATGTGTCGGAGGTGGAGGGAACGAGGAGAAGAGGGAGACCAAATTGGAGGTGGAAAGATGGAGTGAAAGAGATTTTGTGTGATCGGGGCCTGAACATGCAGGAGGGTGAAAGGAGGGCAAGGAATAGAGTGAATTGGAGCGATGTGGTATACCGGGGTTGACGTGCTGTCAGTGGATTGAATCAGGGCATGTGAAGCGTCTGGGGTAAACCATGGAAAGCTGTGTAGGTATGTATATTTGCGTGTGTGGACGTATGTATATACATGTGTATGGGGGGGGGTTGGGCCATTTCTTTCGTCTGTTTCCTTGCGCTACCTCGCAAACGCGGGAGACAGCAACAAAGTATAATAAAAATATATATATATGTATATATATTTATATATATATTCAGATAAATCACAAAAAACCGTGATATATATGTTGGTATCTATAATGAAAATGAAACAAGAACATTCGAGCGCTTTCATGATGTTTCACACTTCAGGAATGCATTTGTAATCATCCCTGCATTTCTGAAGATGTGAAATATAACGAAAGCGCTGGAATCAATTCTTAATGTTTCTTTTTCCTCGTGGCTACTAGCATAATCCTAGTTGAACATATTGTCTAAAATGCTATGGAAAAGATAGAAATATTTCATGATATACAATCTAGTAGAGTGTCTCAGCTAGATTCTCGAAGCATCATCATCAGTGGTTGATAAACCAAATACTTTCGTGGAAATAAAAAAGTACATCAGCTAAATGTAGCACCTTGAATTGCAGTGGATGTATATAACAAAAGTTTCTTGAGATATGTGTGAGATGTGCCGCATTAGCAAACAGAAGAAGGTGACAACTAGAATGAATTATACCTGAAAGGTTTTAGTTTTCAGTGATTAAAAGGCAGCAAAATTAAGTGTTGAAAGAAAATGCAAAATCAGGTTACATTTGTTTATGGAGGAATAAACAAAAGAAGGCAGGTGAATGAATACAATTCAATTGCTTTTTAATAAGTTAAGCAACAGGATACAACAGTTCAATGTAACCAACAGGTAAACAGTACAACAAAATATGGTTAAATATTATTATAAAGTAGAAAATGAAGAGATCAACGTAAAAAAAGCAGCAACAGAGATTCTGACCTGAAGAAGACATCTCATCGGTGAAAAATACAAGTCGTCTAGACTTAATGAAATATACCGTCTTGGGCATACACAGTAGTGAAAGCATTGCAAGATACAAGTAAAGTTTCACAAAAATGTAACATCAGTAACAGTTGACACACCCTGAAGTTCCCACCTTATAGTGCGTTACACGTACACCTGACAGTGACCCTGGAGCTTATGGCAGGCTCACACCTGGGTAGACATCAGAGCCGATGAAGGCGTAAGGGTCGAACAGCAAGTGATTCCCAGGCAGGGCTCGTGATGAAGCGGACCTGCCACGCGATGAACTGGACCTTCCACGTCCATTGCGGCTGGAAGCGACTCTGCCGCGACCACGTCTGTATCCTTGCCTTCTTGATCCATTTTGATTCCTTCGGTGCCCGTAGTTGGGTAGAGCGTCAGTGAACGTGGCCAGGGAGAACCACATCACCAGGAACATTGCCACGATCTTGAGCAGGTTCATTGTTGGGGGACGAGATATCCTTGACCTGTGCAGAGACACGATTACATATCGTTATATTCGTACGGCATTCAGTGATAATGAATATAGCACACACACACACACACACACACACACACACACACACACACACACACACACACACACACACACACACCGTGCTAATGTTTACCGTAGTTACATTATCTCATTGGCCCGAGTTCTTTAGTCTCAGAGAGGGCAGTTGGCTCACAGCCAACCCACCTGTTCATCCTTTTCGTTAGGGGCTGGTCGATGAATGGTTACTAGGGTTATTCTAGGAGGAACAATATTGATGCGAGGGATCGAGTAGTATTGATGGTTGGTTTGAATGCAAAGATGAATAGTGTAGCAGTTAAAGGGACATTGGAGTACACATTGTGAATGAAAACATTGATCAGCTTGTGGAGTTGTGTGCTGGAAAAGGACTGGTGACTGGGAATACCTTTCTAAGAGATGGACCTTCCATAAGTGTACGTGGTTATGGGGATTAATGGTGAGCAGGCATAGCTGAATTATGGAGTAATTGATAAGCGTGATGGAAAGAGACTTTTTGATTTAAATTTACTGAGAGTGGCAGCTGGTGGTATGTCTGATCATTTCCTCGTCGTAACCAGAGTGAAAGTTCATAGAAATTTTAGGAAAACAGATAACTGTATGGTTGGGAAAAGGGTGGTGAAGATGTGTTGGGGAGATACCAGCTCAGACTGGGTGAAGAATGGGGAAAGGTGAGAGTAATAGTGGGCGAGAAATGTGACGTATTTAGGAAGCCAGTGCTTACATATGTTAAAGAAGTGAGTGGCATGCGGAGGGTGGAATGAGAAAGCTACGTTTTTAATGAATGAGAAAAGAGAGCTGTATGGGCGAATGACTGAGGCGAAGGACTGCGAGTGACTAAAGGTTATGAGGAAGATGGAGGGGCTGAAAATGATGGGAAATGAGAGATGGGGTAAGAGAGTGTGGGTAAAATTAAAGAGTAAGAAAATTTTCTGGATGATGAGCGTCATGGAGTAGTGTCCGCATACGGCAGCCGAGTCCGCAGATGACCCAGCTGTTGATCCTCCACAAGGAACTGGTCGATAAAATGGGTACCTGGCTAAGGCTAAGGTACACCTTCATCACTATCCTCACGCTTCAGTTGTGCATAAGCGAGAAGAGCGATTAAGATGTGCTCAACCTGGCAACTTCTACACCAAGAACTTCGACGTGTCCGGCAAATGTTAATAAACAATGGATACTCAAATAACGAATTTGATACCATTGTGAACTACATGCTAGAGCAGCATCGCGTGTCAAACAGACAACCTCAACGTGACAGCATCAAAGTTTACTACCGGAACACATTTACGACAACATATCGAAAAGACGAGAAAGTCGTGCGAGATATTGTGGCCAAAAACTGCAAAGCGGTTGATGAAGATAAGGATATGAGTCTGATAATATACTACAATAATCCGAAAAACTCGTCATGAACAACAATATGGTAGGTCGCTAAGGACGTTTGAATCGTAACGATGTGGTGTATGAGTACCGATACAATACTGGGGTCTGGCAGCCCTACCAAATAAAACACATTGGACATACAACCTGCACCCGAAGCCGCCGCCTCTCGCTTCACTTACAAGAAGGTGGAATCAGAACACAACATGAACAAAAGCATGGAACGAGACTAACGAAGGAGATTATAGAGAATAACACCAAAATAATTACTATTTGCAGTGATCGGAAGAAACTATAGATATTAGAAGTCATACACATAAGAGAGAGAGCACCGGTCATCAACATCCAGATAATCATGACCAACGCCATACAGCTCTTTGATGGCCCGCTAATAGTACCTACACATGATGCCGTTTTAGGACAGATGGGACACGCCACTAGCCAGCCACAAGCTACCGATTCCGCCATTTTTAACCACGAGGAACGCGTCATTGACCCACCCGGTCCTGGCTTAACGAAGGTCAAAGAGAATCAGACGAGCCCGACCTATCCTCAACTTCACATCCGGACAATATTGGTCTCGCTTGATCCAACTGATTACATCTAGTGATGGATTTTCTATATTCCTCCCTCATCAAATATTGTTCTTCTGTGTTTCCTCAACTATTCCTGATGATGTCTCGGTGGAGACGAAAGCTTGACTGACATCAAATGGATGTTTTTGGAAAACTGGTGTTTGAGCACTCACCAATGGTAGAATGATATTGAGAAAATTAGAGAAAATAAGAAAGAAGATTAACAACTCTATGCTGTCGTATTCAGATATATATATATATATATATATATATATATATATATATATATATATATATATATATATATATATATATATATATATATATATATATATATTTTTTTTTTTTTTTTTGCTTTGTCGCTGTCTCCCGCGTTTGCGAGGTAGCGCAAGGAAACAGACGAAAGAAATGGCCCAACCCACCCCCATACACATGTATATACATACGTCCACACACGCAAATATACATTCCTACACAGCTTTCCATGGTTTACCCCAGACGCTTCACATGCCCTGATTCAATCCATTGACAGCACGTCAACCCCGGTATACCACATCGCTCCAATTCACTCTATTCCTTGCCCTCCTTTCACACTCCTGCATGTTCAGGCCCCGATCACACAAAATCTTTTTCACTCCATCTTTCCACCTCCAATTTGGTCTCCCTCTTCTCCTCGTTCCCTCCACCTCCGACACATACATCCTCTTGGTCAATCTTTCCTCACTCATTCTCTCCATGTGACCAAACCATTTCAAAACACCCTCTTCTGCTCTCTCAACCACACTCTTTTTATTTCCACACATCTCTCTTACCCTTACATTACTTACTCGATCAAACCACCTCACACCACATATTTTCCTCAAACATCTCATTTCCAGCACATCCACCCTCCTGCGCACAACTCTATCCATAGCCCACGCCTCGCAACCATACAACATTTTTGGAACCACTATTCCTTCAAACCTACCCATTTTTGCTTTCCGAGATAATGTTCTCGACTTCCACACATTCTTCAAACCTCACAGAATTTTCGCCCCCTCCCCCACCCTATGATTCACTTCCGCTTCCATGGTTCCATCCGCTGCCAGATCCGCTCCCAGATATCTAAAACACTTTACTTCCTCCAGTTTTTCTCCATTCAAACTTACCTCCAAATTGACTTGACCCTCAACCCTACTGTACCTAATAACCTTGCTCTTATTCACATTTACTCTTAACTTACTTCTTTCACACACTTTACCAAACTCAGTCACCAGCTTCTGCAGTTTCTCACATGAATCAGCCACCAGCGCTGCATCATCAACGAACAACAACTGACTCACTTCCCAAGCTCTCTCATCCACCACAGACTGCATACTTGCCCCTCTTTCCAAAACTCTCGCATTCACCTCCCTAACAACCCCATCCATAAACAAATTAAACAACTATGGAGACATCACACATCCCTGCCGCAAACCTACATTCACTGAGAACCAATCACTTTCCTCTCCTCTTACACGTACACATGCCTTACATCCTCGATAAAAACTTTTCACTGCTTCTAACAACTTGCCTCCCACACCATATATTCTTAAAACCTTCCACAGAGCATCTCTATCAACTCTATCATATGTCTTCTCCAGATCCATAAATGCTACATAATAATCCATTTGTTTTTCTAAGTATTATATATATATATATATATATATATATATATATATATATATATATATATATATATATATATATATCTATATATATATATATATATATATATATATATATATATATATATATATATATATATATATATATATATATATATATATATATATATATATATATAGAGTGGCAGATATAGGGTGTTTTGGTCGAGGTGGTGTGCAAAGAGAGAGGGTTAGGGAAAATGATTTGGTAAACAGAAAAGAGGTAGTGAAAGCTTTGCGGAAGATGAAAGCTGGCAAGGCAGCAGGTTTGGATGGTATTGCAGTGGAATTTATTAAAAAAGGGGGTGACTGTATTGTTGACTGGTTGGTAAGATTATTTAATGTATGTATGACTCATGGTGAGGTGCCTGAGGATTGGCGGAATGCGTGCATAGTGCCATTGTACAAAGGCAAAGGGGATAAGAGTGAGTGCTCAAATTACAGAGGTATAAGTTTGTTGAGTATTCCTGGTAAATTATATGGGAGGGTATTGATTGAGAGGGTGAAGGCATGTACAGATCATCAGATTGGGGAAGAGCAGTGTGGTTTCAGAAGTGGTAGAGGATGTGTGGATCAGGTGTTTGATTTGAAGAATGTATGTGAGAAATACTTAGAAAAGCAAATGGATTTGTATGTAGCACTTATGGATCTGGAGAAGGCATATGATAGAGTTGATAGAGATGCTCTGTGGAAGGTATTACGAATATGTGGTGTGGGAGGAAAGTTGTTAGAAGCAGTGAAAAGTTTTTATCGAGGATGTAAGGCATGTGTACGTGTAGGAAGAGAGGAAAGTGATTGGTTCTCAGTGAATGTCGGTTTGCGGCAGGGGTGTGTGATGTCTCCATGGTTGTTTGATTTGTTTATGGATGGGGTTGTTAGGGAGGTAAATGCAAGAGTTTTGGAAAGAGGGGCAAGTATGAAGTCTGTTGGGGATGAGAGAGCTTGGGAAGTGAGTCAGTTGTTGTTCGCTGATTATACAGCGCTGGTGGCTGATTCATGTGAGAAACTGCAGAAGCTGGTGACTGAGTTTGGTAAAGTGTGTGGAAGAAGAAAGTTAAGAGTAAATGTGAATAAGAGCAAGGTTATTAGGTACAGTAGGGTTGAGGGTCAAGTCAATTGGGAGGTGAGTTTGAATGGAGAAAAACTGGAGGAAGTGAAGTGTTTTAGATATCTTGGAGTGGATCTGGCAGCGGATGGAACCATGGAAGCGGAAGTGGATCATAGGGTGGGGGAGGGGGCGAAAATTCTGGGGGCCTTGAAGAATGTGTGGAAGTCGAGAACATTATCTCGGAAAGCAAAAATGGGTATGTTTGAAGGAATAGTGGTTCCAACAATGTTGTATGGTTGCGAGGCGTGGGCTATGGATAGAGTTGTGCGCATGAGGATGGATGTGCTGGAAATGAGATGTTTGAGGACAATGTGTGGTGTGAGGTGGTTTGATCGAGTGAGTAACGTAAGGGTAAGAGAGATGTGTGGAAATAAAAAGAGCGTGGTTGAGAGAGCAGAAGAGGGTGTTTTGAAGTGGTTTGGGCACATGGTAGAATGAGTGAGGAAAGATTGACCAAGAGGATATATGTGTCGGAGGTGGAGGGAACGAGGAGAAGTGGGAGACCAAATTGGAGGTGGAAAGATGGAGTGAAAAAGATTTTGTGTGATCGGGGCCTGAACATGCAGGAGGGTGAAAGGAGGGCAAGGAATAGAGTGAATTGGGGCGATGTGGTATACCGGGGTTGACGTGCTGTCAGTGGATTGAATCAAGGCATGTGAAGCGTCTGGGGTAAACCATGGAAAGCTGTGTAGGTATGTATATTTGCGTGTGTGGACGTATGTATATACATGTGTATGGGGGGGGGGGGTTGGGCCATTTCTTTCGTCTGTTTCCTTGCGCTACCTCGGAAACGCGGGAGACAGCGACAAAGTATAATAAAGAAAAAATATATATATATATATATTCTTTCATACTATTCGCCATTTCCCGCGCTAGCGAGGTAATGTATATATATATATATATATATATATATATATATATATATATTTATATATATATATATATATATATAGGTATATATATATATATATATATATATATATATATATATATATATATATATATATATATATATATATATATATATATATATATATATGAGGTGAGGTGCCTGAGGATTGGCGGAATATATATATATATATATATATATATATATATATATATATATATATATATATATATATATATATATATGTATATTTTTTTTTTTTTTTTGCCGCTGTCTCCCGCGTTTGCGGGGTAGCGCAAGGAAACAGACGAAAGAAATGGCCCAACTCCCCCCCCATACACATGTATATAAATACGTCCACACACACAAATATACATACCTACACAGCTTTCCATGGTTTACCCCAGACGCTTCACATGCCCTGATTCAATCCACTGACAGCACGTCAACCCCGGTATACCACATCGATCCAATTCACTCTATTCCTTGCCCTCCTTTCACCCTCCTGCATGTTCAGGCCCCGATCACACAAAATCTTTTTCACTCCATCTTTCCACCTCCAATCTGGTCTCCCACCTCTCCTCGTTCCCTCCACCTCCGACACATATATCCTCTTGGTCAATCTTTCCTCACTCATTCTCTCCATGTGCCCAAACCATTTCAAAACACCCTCTTCTGCTCTCTCAACCACGCTCTTTTTATTTCCACACATCTCTCTTACCCTTACGTTACTTACTCGATCAAACCACCTCACACCACACATTGTCCTCAAACATCTCATTTCCAGCACATCCATCCTCCTGCGCACAACTCTATCCATAGCCCACGCCTCGCAACCATACAACATTGTTGGAACCACTATTCCTTCAAACATACCCATTTTTGCTTTCCGAGATAATGTTCTCGACTTCCACACATTCTTCAAGGCCCCAGAATTTTCGCCCCCTCCCCCACCCTATGATCCACTTCCGCTTCCATGGTTCCATCCGCTGCCAGATCCACTCCCAGATATCTAAAACACTTCACTTCCTCCAGTTTTTCTCCTATTCAAACTCACCTCCCAATTGACTTGACCCTCAACCCTACTGTACCCAATAACCTTGCTCTTATTCACATTTACTCTTAACTTTCTTCTTTCACACACTTTACCAAACTCAGTCACCAGCTTCTGCAGTTTCTCACATGAATCAGCCACCAGCGCTGTATCATCAGCGAACAACAACTGACTCACTTCCCAAGCTCTCTCATCCCCAACAGACTTCATCCTTGCCCCTCTTTCCAAAACTCTTGCATTCACCTCCCTAACAACCCCATCCATAAACAAATTAAACAACTATGGAGACATCACACACCCCTGCCGCAAACCTACATTCACTGAGAACCAATCACTTTCCTCTCTTCCTACACTTACACATGCCTTACATCCTCGATAAAAAACTTTTCACTGCTTCTAACAACTTGCCTCCCACACCATATATTCTTAAAACCTTCCACAGAGCATCTCTATCAGCTCTATCATATGCCTTCTCCAGATCCATAAATGCTACATAATAATCCATTTGTTTTTCTAAGTATTCATATATATATATATATATATATATATATATATATATATATATATATATATATATATATATATATATATATATATATATATATATATATATATATATATATATATATATATATATATATATATATATATATATATATATATATATATATATATATATATGCCACAAGCATCTTTTGCGCAATCCATCACTGATTCCCTAAATACATCCCATTCCTCCCCCACTCCCCTTACTTCCATTGTTCTCACCTTTTTCCATTCTGTACTCAGTCTCTCCTGGTACTTCCTCACACAGGTCTCCTTCACAAGCTCACTTACTCTCACCACCCTCTTCACCCCAACATTCACTCTTCTTTTCTGAAAACCCATACAAATCTTCACCTTAGCCTCCACAAGATAATGATCAGACATCCCTCCAGTTGCACCTCTCAGCACATTAACATCCAAAAGTCTCTCTTTCGCACGCCTGTCAATTAACACGTAATCCAATAACGCTCTCTGGCCATCTCTCCTACTTACATAAGCATACTTATGTATATCTCGCTTTTTAAACCAGGTATTCCCAATCATCAGTCCTTTTTCAGCACATAAATCTACAAGCTCTTCACCATTTCCATTTACAACACTGAACACCCCATGTATACCAATTATTCCCTCAACTGCCACATTACTCACCTTTGCATTCAAATCACCCATCACTATAACCCGGTCTCGTGCATCAAAACCACTAACACACTCATTCAGCTGCTCCCAAAACACTTGCCTCTCATGATCTTTCTTCTCATGCCCAGGTGCATATGCACCAATAATCACCCACCTCTCTCCATCAACTTTCAGTTTTACCCATATTAATCGAGAATTTACTTTCTTACATTCTATCACATACTCCCACAACTCCTGTTTCAGGAGTATTGCTACTCCTTCCCTTGCTCTTGTCCTCTCACTAACCCCTGACTTTACTCCCCAGACATTCCCAAACCACTCTTCCCCTTTACCCTTGAGCTTCGTTTCACTCAGAGCCAAAACATCCAGGTTCCTTTCCTCAAACATACTACCTATCTCTCCTTTTTCACATCTTGGTTACATCCACACACATTTAGGCACCCCACTCTGAGCCTTCGAGGAGGATGAGCACTCCCCGCGTGACTCCTTCTTCTGTTTCCCATTTTAGAAAGTTAATACAAGGAGGGGAGGATTTCTGGCCCCCCGCTCCCGTCCCCTCTAGTCGCTTTCTACGACACGCGAGGAATACGTGGGAAGTATTCTTTCACCCCTATCCCCAGGGATAATATACATATATATATACATATACACATACACACACATACACATACATACGCACATATACACACACACACACATACATATATATACATATGAAAAATGTAAGAAACAATTTAGAAAACTGAAACTTCTAGCTTGAAATGAATGAAAAAATGAATGTCACATAATGGTTCAACCTCTGGCTATGGAAAAAGGAAATGTATAATTTATTTACACAAACGTCAATAGGTGGGTTGATTAGAAAGGGTAGTGAGTGGTGGGATGAAGAAGTAAGAGTATTAGTGAAAGAGAAGAGAGAGGCATTTGGACGATTTTTGCAGGGAAAAATATATTTTTAATATATATTTTTTTTCTTTTTTTTTTGCTTTGTCGCTGTCTCCCGCGTTTGCGAGGTAGCGCAAGGAAACAGACGAAAGAAATGGCCCAACCCACACCCATACACATGTATATACATACGTCCACACACGCAAATATACATACCTACACAGCTTTCCATGGTTTACCCCAGACGCTTCACATGCCCTGATTCAATCCACTGACAGCACGTCAACCCCGGTATACCACATCGATCCAATTCACTCTATTCCTTGCACTCCTTTCACCCTCCTGCATGTTCAGGCCCCGATCACACAAAATCTTTTTCACTCCATCTTTCCACCTCCAATTTGGTCTCCCACTTCTCCTCGTTCCCTCCACCTCCGACACATAAATCCTCTTGGTCAATCTTTCCTCACTCATTCTCTCCATGTGCCCAAACCATTTCAAAACACCCTCTTCTGCTCTCTCAACCACGCCTTTTTATTTCCACACATCTCTCTTACCTTTACGTTACTTACTCGATCAAACCACCTCACACCACACATTGTCCTCAAACATCTCATTTCCAGCACATCCATCCTCCTGCGCACAACTCTATCCATAGCCCACGCCTCGCAACCATACAACAATGTTGGAACCACTATTCCTTCAAACATACCCATTTTTGCTTTCCGAGATAATGTTCTCGATTTCCACACATTCTTCAAGGCTCCCAGGATTTTCGCCCCCTCCCCCACCCTATGATCCACTTCCGCTTCCATGTTTCCATCCGCTGCCAGATCCACTCCCAGATATCTAAAACACTTTACTTCCTCCAGTTTTTCTCCATTCAAACTTACCTCCCAATTGATATATATATCCCAATATATATATATATATATATATATATATATATATATATATATATATATATATATATATATATATATATATATATATATATTTATATATATATATATTTATATATATTGCATATAGGATGTTACTACTAGACTCCGCCTGTGCCAGGTTATACCGCTAGTGAAATGTTACCATTTAGAGAGGTGCACCACTGTAAATCAAAGAATCTCTCACTTCAAAGGATTTCATTATATCTATGCTTCTGGAATGAACACAACCTTGAAGCTGACGGAACTCCTGGAAAAGGTGTCCTGGAGTTACTCCACAACGCCTCTCAAGAAAGGGGTCCTGGAGGAATTATATATATAGCAAGTAGGTGATTCTCGTAGCTGGTTATGTGTTCAGTCCACCACGGTTGTAGGACGCTCAGAAACACTGGCGATTGACAGTCTCGTCAGAACACCGGACGATTAGCAAGAGTGACAACGATACAGGTGGAGTCGAGCTTTACCTTCACCTACGCACATGAGCATTACACTGTGGAGATGGTCGAACCCTGACATTTACTTGTATACCCTCAGTGTGGTCCATATTGTGGAGATCAGGGCAACGGTGAGGTATGAAGGGGAGATGTTGCCCTGCTGCACATCATTAGGTTATCACGTAGTCTCATGTACACTATGAACGCCGTAACTTAACCCCTCTCCTCTCAAGATGTAGTTCCTGGACCGGAGATATGTCCAAGTTGAAGTTGAATTCATTCAGAGCATGACTGAACTATTGACCTCACCCCACGAGCCACACTATTTACGAACAAGTGAACTGCCTCACCTCCCAAGTGAAGAACTTACCTTGTCTCACTGGAGAGGATGGAGGTAGGTATGTGCTGGAGCTGCAGGTGACTGGGGCTGGTTCTCAGCGAGACTCTGCCGCTGTTTTATATCCTGTGTCGATGTTACTATTGTACGTCAAGCTGAGCTACAGTGTTGCTGCTTCCTATATCATATTGACCTCCAGTGTTGCTACTTGTTAAGTCATACTGAATTAATGTGTTGCTACTTGCTACGTCATGCTGGCCTCCAGTGTTGCTACTTGCTACGTCATGCTGGCCTCCAGTGTTGCTACTTGCTACGTCATGCTGGCCTCCAGTGTTGCTACTTGCTACGTCATGCTGGCCTACAGTGTTGCGACTTGCTACGTCATGGTGGCCTCCAGTGGTGCTACTTGCTATGTCATGCTTACCTCAAGTGTTGCTGCTACCTGCTACTTCATGCTAACCTCAAGCGTTGCCACTTGCTACGTCATGCTGGCCTCCAGCGTTGCTAATTGCTACGTCATGCTGGCCTCCAGTGTTGCTAATTGCTACGTCATGCTGACCTCAAGTGTCGCTACTTGTTACGTCATGCTGGCAACAGTGTTTCTACTTGCTACGTCATGCTGACCTCCAGTGTTGCTACTTGCTACGTCATGCTGACCTGCAGTGTTGCTACTTGCTAAGTCTTACTGAGCTCCAGTGTTACTATTTGCTACGTCTTACTGAGCTCTGATATTGCCACATCATATTGTGTTCCTGCGTGGCCACATCAAACTGAAATTTAGTGTTGCCATATCTTCTTAGGTTCCAGTGGTGCCATATTTAAACCAGGAGTCTATATTGATATAGTCTACTGAGGTCCATTATTGCCACGTCTTGCCAGATTCCAGTATTTCCACATCTCAACATGATTCAGCGTGGCCAGAACTCACCCAGAGGTGGGATATTGCTAGGGTGAAGATCATAGTGGGAGACAGGGAGGGATGGAGGCAGGCATCTGCATGGTGTGGAAGTGTTCCAATGAGAGAGAGAGAGAGAGAGAGAGAGAGAGAGAGAGAGAGAGAGAGAGAGAGAGAGAGAGAGAGAGAGAGAGAGAGAGAGAGAGAGTACTTACGAGAACGTACGACGAGTTCTTGCCATAAGGCAGGGTTTAGCGCGTATCATTCACAGCAAGAAAACCTAGAGTTATGAGGAACGGGTCCAGTCAGTTACATATTGTTAAGTGTTGTGTAGGAGAGGAGAGTACGTGTGTTTGTGGACCAAAAGACAGCTGCCCACGTGTGGGTGACGCAGTGAGAAATGAGAGCTACCTGGATTTAAGGGAGCGACACTTGACAATTAATGAAGTACTGGATCAGAGGGAGGGAAAGAAGGAGGGATGATTGGATAGAAGGAGGGAAGTAGACTTCCGAATGGAGTTCTTAGGGAGAGAAGGAGACTTAAAGACGGAGGTGTGAGAGAGGAAAGGGTGGATGGATAGAGGGATGAAGGGGAAGGGGAGAGGAAAGAAGGAATAGGAGGATGAAGAAAAGGAGCAAGGGTTGGGACGGACTGATTGAATGGAGGAAGGGAGCGAGAGAGAGGAAAGAAGTGAGAAAAGGGAGGGAAATAGGAAGAGATGGAGGGTAGAAGGGAGGGAAGGAGTGAAGAGCGTAAATGAGGAACACCAGAGCCATAACGCTGCCACATACGGCCATCCCATACCTAAAGCTGAGGCAGTCACTCGCCATGGACGTGCTTTCGGCAGGGCGCCCACGATAACTGGTGACCCATTTAGATACCGGATCCCGGCGACCACCGCAGCTCTACCCAGCATATCAGGGCCGGACGCTGAGCGCCTCCTGATCCCAAGATTACGGTGACCCAGCGAGTATGTGAAAGATCACCCCACTGAGATCTAAAGAAACTCACAAGCAATGGTCACAACACATGACACTCAACCCAGCGAAAATCAAAGTAAGGAAGATGAGGCCCAGGTATGTCTATACGCTTTCAAGAAACAGATCCTGTTGATTTTTTTGTGGTAGTAGAGACGACACGGGCAGCTGAATAACGTAATCAATAAGGATAGAGAGCTGTGGTTTCGATGCAACATACATTGCATCTTAGTCTGTTCCTGGAGCTACATCACTAACACGAGAAACGGCTATGAAGTATTTGTATGTGTATGTGTGTATCTATCTATCTATCTATCTATCTATCTATCTATATATATATATATATATATATATATATATATATATATATATATATATATATATATATATATCATATATGTGATATATATATATATATATATATATATATATATATATATATATATATATATATATATATATATATATATATATATATATATATATATATATACATATATATCATATATGTGATATATATATATATATATATATATATATATATATATATATATATATATATATATATATATATATATATATATATATATATATATATATATATATATATATATATATATATATATATATATATGTATATATCATATATGTGATATATATATATATATTTTTCTTTCTTTCTTTCAAACTATTCGCCATTTCCCGCATTAGCGAGGTAGCGTTAAGAACAGAGGACTGGGCCTTTGAGGGACTACCGTCACCTGGCCCAATTCTCTGTTCCTTCTTTTGGAAAATTAAAAAAAAAAAACGAGAGGGGAGGATTTCCAGCCCCCCGCTCCCTCCCCTTTTAGTCGCCTTCTACGACACGCAGGGAATACGTGGGAAGTATTCTTGCTCCCCTATCCCCAAGGATAATATATATATATATATATATATATATATATATATATATATATATATATATATATATATATATATATATATATATATATATATATATATATATATATCATTCATGTGAGAAACTACAGAAGCTGGTGACTGAGTTTGGTAAAGTGTGTGAAAGAAGAAAGTTAAGAGTAAATGTGAATAAGAGCAAGGTTATTAGGTACAGTAGGGTTGAGGGTCAAGTCAATTGGGAGGTAAGTTTGAATGGAGAAAAACTGGAGGAAGTAAAGTGTTTTAGATATCTGGGAGTGGATCTGGCAGCGGATGGAACCATGGAAGCGGAAGTGGATCATAGGGTGGGGGAGGGGGCGAAAATTCTGGGAGCCTTGAAGAATGTGTGGAAGTCGAGAACATTGTCTCGGAAAGCAAAAATGGGTATGTTTGAAGGAATAGTGGTTCCAACAATGCTGTATGGTTGCGAGGCGTGGGCTATGGATAGAGTTGTGCGCAGGAGGGTGGATGTGCTGGAAATGAGATGTTTGAGGACAATGTGTGGTGTGAGGTGGTTTGATCGAGTAAGTAACGTAAAGGTAAGAGAGATGTGTGGAAATAAAAAGAGCGTGGTTGAGAGAGCAGAAGAGAGTTTTTTGAAATGGTTTGGTCACATGGAGAGAATGAGTGAGGAAAGATTGACCAAGAGGTTATATGTGTCGGAGGTGGAGGGAACGAGGAGAAGTGGGAGACCAAATTGGAGGTGGAAAGATGGAGTGAAAAAGATTTTTTGTGATCGGGGCCTGAACATGCAGGAGGGTGAAAGGAGGGCAAGGAATAGAGTGAATTGGATCGATGTGGTATACCGGGGTTGACGTGCTGTCAGTGGATTGAATCAGGGCATGTGAAGCGCCTGGGGTAAACCATGGAAAGCTGTGTAGGTATGTATATTTGCGTGTGTGGACGTATGTATATACATGTGTATGGGGGTGGGTTGGGCCATTTCTTTCGTCTGTTTCCTTGCGCTACCTCGCAAACGCTTGAGACAGCGACAAAGCAAAAAAAAAAAAAAAATCATATATTTATTAATTTATTATACTTTGTCGCTGTCTCCTGCGTTAGCGAGGTAGCGCAAGGAAAAAGACGAAAGAATGGCCCAACCCACCCACATACACATGTATATACATAAACGCCCACACACGCACATATACATACCTATACGTTTCAAAGTAAACATACATATACATACACAGACATATACATATATACACATGTACATATTCATATTTGCTGCCCTCAGCCATTCCCTTCGCCACCCCGCCAAACATGAATGGCACCCCCCCGCCCCCCACCCCGCACGCGCTCGAGGTAGCGCTAGAAAAGACAACGAAGGCCACATTCGTTCACATTCAATCTCTAGCTGTCATCTGTAATGCACCAAGACCACAGCTCTCTTTTCATATCTAGGACCCACAAAACTTTCTATGGTTTACCCCAGACACTTCACATGCCCTAGTTCAATCCACTGACAGAATGTCGACCCCGCTATACCACATCGTTCCAATTCACTCTATTTCTTGCACGCCTTTCACCCTCCTGCATGTTCAGGCCCCGATCGCTCAAAATCTTTTTCACACCATCCTTCTACCTCCGATTTGATCTCCCACTTCTCCTCGTTCCCTCCACCTCTAACATATATATCCTCTCTGTCAATCTTTCGTCACTCATTCTCTCCATGTGACCAAACCATTTCAATACACCCTCTTCTGCTCTCTCAAACACACTGTTTTTATTACCACACATTTCTCTTACCCTGAAAGTTGATGGAGAGAGATGGGTGATTATTGGGCATATGAACCTGGGCATGAGAAGAAAGATCATGAGAGGCAAGTGTTTTGGGAGCAGCTGAGTGAGTGTGTTAGTAGTTTTGATGCACGAGACCGGGTTATAGTGATGGGTGATTTGAATGTAAAAGTGAGTAATGTGGCAGTTGAGGGAATAATTGGTGTACATGGGGTGTCCAGTATTGTAAATGGAAATGGTGAAGAGCTTGTAGATTTATGTGCTGAAAAAGGACTGGTGATTGGGAATACCTGGTTTAAAAAGAGAGATGTACATAAGTATACGTATGTAAGTAGGAGAGATGGCCAGAGAGCGTTATTGGATTGTGTTAATTGATAGACGCGCGAAAGAGAGACTTTTGGATGTTAATGTGCTGAGAGGTGCAACTGGAGGGATGTCTGATCATTATCTTGTGGAGGCGAAGGTGAAGATTTGTAGAGGTTTTCAGAAAAGAAGAGAGAATGTTGAGGTGAAAAGAGTGGTGAGAGTAAGTTAGCTTGGGAAGGAGACTTGTGTGAGGAAGTACCAGGAGAGACTGAGTACAGAATGAAAAAAGGTGAGAACAAAGGAGGTAAGGGGAGTGGGGGAGGAATGGGATGTATCTAGGGAAGCAGTGATGGCTTGCGCAAAAGATGCTTGTGGCATGAGAAGCGTGGGAGGTGGGCAGATTAGAAAGGGTAGTGAGCGTCTGGGTTAAACCATGGAAAGTTTTGTTGGGCCTGGATGTGGAAAGGGAGCTGTGGTTTCGGTGCATTACACATGACACCTAGAGACTGAGTGTGAACGAAAGTGGCCTTTGTTGTCTCTTCCTAGCGCTACAATTTTGAGACGAAGGGTATTCGAGTACTTAGTATTCGAATAGTTGTTTATTATTATCCAGCGGTAAGCATTTCAGCGTCTTGCACAGGGGTCCCGGGTTCGATCCTGGCTGTTGGAGGTTTGAATGTTCTATGTTACATATATATACATATATATATATATATATATATATATATATATATATATATATATATATATATATATATATTTTTTTTTTGCTTTGTCGCTGTCTCCCGCGTTTGCGAGGTAGCGCAAGGAAACAGACGAAAGAAATGGCCCAACCCACCCCCATGCACATGTATATACATACACGTCCACACACGCAAATATACATACCTACACAGCTTTCCATGGTTTACCCCAGACGCTTCACATGCCCTGATTCAATCCACTGACAGCACGTCAACCTCGGTATACCACATCGATCCAATTCACTCTATTCCTTGCCCTCCTTTCGCCCTCTTGCATGTTCAGGCCCCGATCACACAGTCTTTTTCACTCCATCTTTCCACCTCCAATTTGGTCTCCCACTTCTCGTTCCCTCCACCTCCGACACATATATCCCCTTGGTCAATCTTTCTTCACTCATTCTCTCCATGTGCCCAAACCATTTCAAAACACCCTCTTCTGCTCTCTCAACCACGCTCTTTTTATCTCCACACATCTCTCTTACCCTTACGTTACTTACTCGATCAAACCACCTCACACCACACATTGTCCTCAAACATCTCATTTCCAGCACATCCACCCTCCTGCGCACAACTCTATCCATAGCCCACGCCTCGCAACCATACAACATTGTTGGAACTACTATTCCTTCAAACATACCCATTTTTGCTTTCCGAGATGATGTTCTCGACTTCCACACATTCTTCAAGGCTCCCAGGATTTTCGCCCCCTCCCCCACCCTATGATCCACTTCCGCTTCCATGGTTCCATCCGCTGCCAGATCCACTCCCAGATATCTAAAACACTTTACTTCCTCCAGTTTTTCTCCATTCAAACTTACCTCCCAATTGACTTGACCCTCAACCCTACTGTACCTAATAACCTTGCTCTTATTCACATTTACTCTTAACTTTCTTCTTTCACACACTTTATATATATATGTATATATATACATATATATATATATATATATATATATATATATATATATATATATATATATATATATATATATATATATATATATATATATATATATATATATATATATATTATTTACATATAGAGTTAGTATGATGGTTTTGATTAGGACTTCACATGCTCACGCTGTCCCAGCTAACACACAAGCTTCTCGCACACCGTTCACTTTCGATCATCAAATCTTTTTTTCTCCTCGGTAAGATCATCGTCTGTTTTGACAACTGAAAACACAGTTTCATCCACATCTTTTAGTCGGCCATATCGTTGAAATTGGTACTGCGTTGTGACGTTCTGTTTTCTGTCTTTATACTTTGTCTTAGTAAACGGGCAGTAAGTGCAGCCGTAGAACATTCCACCTCATCAGTAGCTCTGGAAAAGGCCCAATTCGGCAAAGGTCTAACACATTGGCTCTATCCTCATCATGGTGATCAGTGTCTGTGGTATTAACGTTTTCCCAACTATATACATATGTTATCGTTTTACTCCTCTGGACGTCATCACAGAGACCTGTCATCCTGTCCATTGACTTCTATGATTGTGTTTGGTGAGTGGCATCGTCTGCATTCTACCGTGGAAATTCCTGCTTCATTTTACCATGAGTCCAGCTATACTTGGTGTCATCCCTCATCGCTCTTATCTAATGTCTCATCCAACTATTAGATCATCAGGGGTGACATAACACAACTGCTGCCAACAGCCTTCATAAGTCTGCCATGCTCACAATATAACTACAACTTCCTCAGGAAAATTTGGCATTAAACTACAGGTGTTCTTTCCACTCCCAGTGTCTCCCTAAATGCAAGAAACCTGGTTCTCACACCCTCTTCCCTCCTATAATCCACCTCGTTCCTCATCCAAGACACGTTCACTCACCCCGTATTTGGTTTTGCTGCTGCATGAAGCATTATCAAAAATGCAGGCCCCTGTATATTCCCGGGCAATAGTCATAAATACTTTAATGTCCTTTATTTACGGGGATGTATGGTGGCAAAAACCTCTATCACTAGCCTCTGACGCGGCTGCCGACTGCCATTGTCGGCGCCTCAACCATGGACTATGGCTGTCTTTATGATGATGGTAGCAGCAAGGTAATGCTGGTTACTCATGTTACCTGTATCGTAATAAAGAAACTATATCTAATTCCTAGTGCCAGTGCTGACATATTTAATCTCCAGTGGCTATATGACAATGTTGCCTTCAATCTAGGTTACCCCTAGAATAAACTCTCCAGTAAACACATTTTCTATTATCATTTAATTCTGAGAAAACGTACTAAGATAACATTTTGAGAGCAGGTATGAATGATTCATGACCTTATATAAGTGCAGTAATGTAAATTTTTTCATCTACAATACAAGAAATATTCTTTGGCGAGATTTTCAATAAAGAAATGATATTCATTTTCAGATTTATGTGTACATTAACACCCTTGGCAACAAGCTATCACGACATAGTAAAAGATGGATTTTTTGCCACACTTAAAACACCTTTGATGCAGGAATTGTCTATGCCAGACTGACCTTAATGACGGCTTTTATAAAACCTATGAGTCTATCATCATATTGGAATGATATGGTTACGAGTACACTAGAGACTTCCTACATTTCATACAAAGACGATACTTGATACTGATATTATTGCAATATCGATATAAATACCGAAGATTTCGAGGTTAGAGAGAGAGAGAGAGAGAGAGAGAGAGAGAGAGAGAGAGAGAGAGAGAGAGAGAGAGAGAGAGAGAGAGAGAGAGCACTTACGTTGTATGACCGAGCGCGTTGCGCTCACCACAGAAGAATTCAGACATATGAAAGAACATATGAAAGGACATATGAAAGATTTCTTTTATGTCAAGTGTCCCATGCGAGGCGGAGAGAATGTGTGCTTGAGGACTTATGAACATTAATCGACATACACGTCCACACACGCAAATATACATACCTATACATCTCAATGTATACATATATATACACACACAGACATATACATATATACACATGTACATAATTCATACTATCTGCTCTTATTCATTTCCATCGCCACCCCGCCACACATGGAATAACAACCCCCTCCCCCCTCATGTGTGTGAGGTAGCGCTAGGAAAAGACAACAAAGGCCACATCCGTTCACACTCAGTCTCTAGCTGTCATGTAATAATGCACCGAAACCACAGCTCCCTTTCCACATCCAGGCCCTACAGAACTTTCCATGGCTCTCTCCACGTCTGACACATATATCCTCTTGGTCAGTCTTTCCTCACTCATTCTCTCCATGTGACCGAACCATTTCAAAACACCCTCTTCTGCTCTCTCAACCACACTCTTTTTATTACCACACATCTCTCTTACCCTATTATTACTTACTCGATCAAAACACCTCACACCACATATTGTCCTCAAACATCTCATTTCTAGCACATCCACCCTCCTGCGCACAACTCTATCTATAGCCCATGCCTCGTAACCATACAACATTGTTGGAACCACTATTCCCTCAAACATACCCATTTTTGCTTTCCGAGATGATATTCTCGACTTCCACACATTCTTCAAGGCTCCCAAAAATTTCGCCCCTTCCCCCACCCTATGATTCACTTCCGCTTCTATGGTTCGATCCGCTGCCAAATCCTCTCCCAGATATCTAAAACACTTCACTTCCTCCAGATTTTCTCCTTTCAAACTTACCTCCCAATTGACTTGACCCTCAACCCTACTGTACCTAATAACCTTACTCTTATTCACATTTACTCTCAACTTTCTTCTTTCACACACTTTACTAAACTCAGTCACCAGCTTTTGCAGTTTCTCACATGAATCAGCCAACAGCGCTGTATCAACAGCGAACAACAGCTGACTCACTTCCCAAGCTCTCTCATTCACAACAGGCTGCATACTTGCCCCTCTTTCCAAAACTCTTGCATTCACCTCCCTAACAACCCCATCCATAAACAAATTAAACAACCATGGAGACATCACACACCCCTACCGCAAACCTACATTCACTGAGAACCAATCACTTTCCTCTCTTCCTACACGTACACATGCCTTACATCCTCGATAAAAACTTTTCACCGCTTCTAACAACTTGCCTCCCACACCATATATTCTCAATACCTCCCAGAGAGCATCTCTATCAACTCTATCATATGCCTTCTCCAGATACATAAATGCTACATACAAATCCATTTGCTTTTCTAAGTATTTCTCATATACATTCTTCATAGCAAACACCTGATTCACACATCCTCTACCACTTCTGAAACCACACTGCTCCTCCCCAATCTGATGCTCTGTACTTGCCTTCACCCTCTCAATCAATACCCTCCCATATAATTTACCAGAAATACTCAGCAAACTTATACCTCTGTAATTTGAGCACACACTCTTATCCCCTTTGCCTTTGTACAATGGCACTATGCAAGCATTCCGCCAATCCTTAGGAACCTCACCATGAATCATACGTAATTAAATAACCTTACCAACCAGTCAACAATATACTCACCCCTTTTTCAATAAATTCCAATGCAATACCATCCAAACCCGCTGCCTTGCCGGCTTTCATCTTCCGCAAAGCTTTTACTACCTCTTCTCTGTTTACCGAATCATTTTCCCTAACCCTCTCACTTTGCACACCACCTCGACCAAAACACCCTATATCTGCCACTCTGTCATCAAACCCATTGAACAAACCTTCAAAATACTCACCCCATCTCCTTCTCACATCACCACTACTTGTTATCACCTCCCAATTAGCCCCCTTCACTGAAGTTCCCATTTGCTCCCTTGTCTTACGCACTTTATTTACCTCCTTCTAAAACATCGTTTTATTCTTCGTAAAATTTAATGATGCTCTCTCACTCCAACTCTCATTTGCCCTCTTTTTCTCCTGTTGCGCCTTTCTCTTGACCTCCTACCTCTTTCTTTGATACATCTCCCACTCATTTGCATTATTTCCCTGCAAAAATCGTCCAAACGCCTCTCTCCTTTTTTCACAAATACTCTTACTTCTTCATCCCACCACTCACTACCCTTTCTAATCTGGCCACCTCCCACGCTTCTCATGCCACAAGCATCTTTTGCGCAAGCCATCACTGCTTCCCTAAATACATCCCATTCCGCCCCCACTACCCTTACGTCATTTGTTCTCACTATTTTCCATTCTCTACTCAGTTTCTCCTTGTACTTCCTCACACAAGTCTCCTTTCCAAGCTCACTTACTCTCACCACTCTTTTCACCCCAACATTCTCTCTTCTTTTCTGAAAACCTCTACAAATGTTCACCTTCGCCTCCACAAGGAAAATGATCAGACATCCCTCCAGTTGCACCTCTCAGCACATTAACATCCAAAAGTCTCTCTTTCGCGCGCCTATCAATTAACTCTTAATCCAATAGCCCTCTCTGTCCATCTCTCCTACTTACATACGTACACTTATGTATATCTCTCTTTTTAAACCAGGTATTCCCAATCACCAGTCCTTTTTCAGCACATAAATCTACAAACTGTTCACCATTTCCATTTACAACACTGAACACCCCATGTACACCCATTATTCCTTTAACTGCCACATTACTCACCTTTGCATTCAAATCACCCATCACTATAACCCGGTCTCGTGCATCAAAACTACTAAGACACTCACTCAGCTGCTCCCAAAACACTTGCCTCTCATGATCTTTCTTCTCATGCCCAGGTGCATATGCACCAATAATCACCCATCTCTCTCCATCCACTTTCAGTTTTATCCATATGAATCAAGAGTTTACTTTCTTACACTCTATCACTCTATCCTCTGGGGATAGGGGAGAAAGAATACTTCCCACGCATTCCTCACCTGTCGTAGAAGGCGACTAAAGGTGACGGGAGCGAGGGGCTGGAAACCCTCCCCTCCTTTGTATCTTAACTTTCTAAAAGGGGAAACAGAAGAAGGAGTCACGCGGGGAGTGCTCATCCTCCTCGAAGGCTCTGATTGGGGTGTCTAAATGTGTGTAGATAGGTAATATGTTTGAGGAAAGGAGCCTGGATGTTTTGGCTCTGAGTGAAACGAAGCTCAAGAGTAAAGGGGAAGAGTGGTTTGGGAATGTCTTGGGAGTAAAGTCAGGGGTTGGTGAGAGGACAAGAGCAAGGGAAGAAGTAGCACTACTCCTGAAACAGGAGTGGTGGGAGTATATATATATATATATATATATATATATATATATATATATATATATATATATATATATATATATATATATATATATATATATATATATTATCCCTGGGGATAGGGGAGAAAGAATACTTCCCACGTATTCCCTGCGTGTCGTAGAAGGCGACTAAAAGGGGAGGGAGCGGGGGGCTGGAAATCCTCCCCTCTCGTTTTTTTTTTTTTTTAATTTTCCAAAAGAAGGAACAGAGAATTGGGCCAGGTGAGGGTATTCCCTCAAGGCTCAGTCCTCTGTTCTTAACGCTACCTCGCTAATGCGGGAAATGGCGAATAGTTTGAAAGAAAGAAAAGAAAAGATATATATATATATATATATATATATATATATATATATATATATATATATATATATATTGGTGCATATGCACCTGGGCATGAGAAGAAAGATCATGAGAGGCAAGTGTTTTGGGAGCAGCTAAATGAGTGTGTTAGCGGTTTTGATGCACGAGACCGGGTTATAGTGATGGGTGATTTGAATGCAAAGGTGAGTAATGTGGCAGTTGAGGGAATAATTGGTATGCATGGGGTGTTCAGTGTTGTAAATGGAAATGGTGAAGAGCTTGTAGATTTATGTGCTGAAAAAGGACTGATGATTGGGAATACCTGGTTTAAAAAGCGAGATATACATAAGTATACTTATGTAAGTAGGAGAGATGGCCAGAGAGCGTTATTGGATTACGTGTTAATTGACAGGCGTGCGAAAGAGAGACTTTTGGATGTTAATGTGCTGAGAGATGCAACTGGAGGGATGTCTGATCATTATCTTGTGGAGGCTAAGGTGAAGATTAGTATGGGTTTTCAGAAAAGAGGAGTGAATGTTGGGGTGAAGAAGGTGGTGAGAGTAAGTGAGCTTGGGAAGGAGACCTGTGTGGGGAAGTACCAGGAGAGACTGTGTACAGAATGGAAAAAGGTGAGAACAATGGAAGTAAGGGGAGTGGGGGAGGAATGGGATGTATTTAGGGAATCAGTGATGGATTGCGCAAAAGATGCTTGTGGCATGAGAAGAGTGGGAGGTGGGCTGTTTAGAAAGGGTAGTGAGTGGTGGGATGAAGAAGTAAGAGTATTAGTGAAAGAGAAGAGAGAGGCATTTGGACGATTTTTGCAGGGAAAAAATGCAATTGAGTGGGAGAAGTATAAAAGAAAGAGACAGGAGGTCAAGAGAAAGGTGCAAGAGGTGAAAAAAAGGGCAAATGAGAGTTGGGGTGAGAGACTATCAGTAAATTTTAGGGAGAATAAAAAGATGTTCTGGAAGGAGGTAAATAGGGTGCGTAAGACAAGGGAGCAAATGGGAACTTCAGTGAAGGGCGTAAATGGGGAGGTGATAACAAGTAGCGGTGATGTGAGAAGGAGATGGAATGAGTATTTTGAAGGTTTGTTGAATGTGTCTGATGACAGAGTGGCAGATATAGGGTGTTTTGGTCGAGGTGGTGTGCAAAGTGAGAGGGTTAGGGAAAATGATTTGGTAAACAGAGAAGAGGTAGTAAAAGCTTTGCGGAAGATGAAAGCCGGCAAGGCAGCAGGTTTGGATGGTATTGCAGTGGAATTTATTAAGAAAGGGGGTGACTGTATTGTTGACTGGTTGGTAAGGTTATTTAATGTATGTATGACTCATGGTGAGGTGCCTGAGGATTGGCGGAATGCGTGCGTAGTGCCATTGTACAAAGGCAAAGGGGATAAGAGTGAGTGCTCAAATTACAGAGGTATAAGTTTGTTGAGTATTCCTGGTAAATCATATGGGAGGGTATTGATTGAGAGGGTGAAGGCATGTACAGAGCATCAGATTGGGGAAGAGCAGTGCGGTTTCAGAAGTGGTAGAGGATGTGTGGACCAGGTGTTTGCTTTGAAGAATGTATGTGAGAAATACTTAGAAAAGCAAATGGATTTGTATGTAGCATTTATGGATCTGGAGAAGGCATATGATAGAGTTGATAGAGATGCTCTGTGGAAGGTATTAAGAATATATGGTGTGGGAGGCAAGTTGTTAGAAGCAGTGAAAAGTTTTTATCGAGGATGTAAGGCATGTGTACGTGTAGGAAGAGAGGAAAGTGATTGGTTCTCAGTGAATGTAGGTTTGCGGCAGGGGTGTGTGATGTCTCCATGGTTGTTTAATTTGTTTATGGATGGGGTTGTAAGGGAGGTAAATGCAAGAGTCCTGGAAAGAGGGGCAAGTATGAAGTCTGTTGGGGATGAGAGAGCTTGGGAAGTGAGTCAGTTGTTGTTCGCTGATGATACAGCGCTGGTGGCTGATTCATGTGAGAAACTGCAGAAGCTGGTGACTGAGTTTGGTAAAGTGTGTGGAAGAAGAAAGTTGAGAGTAAATGTGAATAAGAGCAAGGTTATTAGGTACAGTAGGGGTGAGGGTCAAGTCAATTGGGAGGTGAGTTTGAATGGAGAAAAACTGGAGGAAGTGAAGTGTTTTAGATATCTGGGAGTGGATCTGTCAGCGGATGGAACCATGGAAGCGGAAGTGGATCATAGGGTGGGGGAGGGGGCGAAAATTTTGGGAGCCTTGAAAAATGTGTGGAAGTCGAGAACATTATCTCGGAAAGCAAAAATGGGTATGTTTGAGGGAATAGTGGTTCCAACAATGTTGTATGGTTGCGAGGCGTGGGCTATGGATAGAGATGTGCGCAGGAGGATGGATGTGCTGGAAATGAGATGTTTGAGGACAATGTGTGGTGTGAGGTGGTTTGATCGAGTAAGTAACGTAAGGGTAAGAGAGATGTGTGGTAATAAAAAGAGCGTGGTTGAGAGAGCAGAAGAGGGTGTTTTGAAATGGTTTGGGCACATGGAGAGAATGAGTGAGGAGAGATTGACCAAGAGGATATATGTGTCGGAGGTGGAGGGAACGAGGAGAAGAGGGAGACCAAATTGGAGGTGGAAAGATGGAGTGAAAAGGATTTTGTGTGATCGGGGCCTGAACATGCAGGAGGGTGAAAGGAGGGCAAGAAATAGAGTGAATTGGAGTCATGTGGTATACAGGGGTTGACGTGCTGTCAGTGGATTGAAGGAAGGCATGTGAAGCGTCTGGGGTAAACCATGGAAGGCTGTGTAGGTATGTATATTTGCGTGTGTGGACGTGTGTATGTACATGTGTATGGGGGGGGGGGGGTTGGGCCATTTCTTTCGTCTGTTTCCTTGCGCTACCTCGCAAACGCGGGAGACAGCGACAAAGTATAAAAAAAAAAAAAAAAAAATATATATATATATATATATCTGGAGAGAGAGAGAGAGAGAGAGAGAGAGAGAGAGAGAGAGAGAGAGAGAGAGAGAGAGAGAGAGAGAGAGAGAGAGAGAGAGAGAGAGAGAGAGAGATGATCATGATTAAGGCATTCAGTTGTCTATGACGCTTCTGCTATCATAAAAAAATGGCTAGTAACTTCCTTAGGAGGCTCGTTATTACGTGCATGACGTATTTACCCTGAACTGAACTACTGTGAATTCAGAGAAGCCTAACAAAAAGACTGTAGCTTATGATGTTTTCGTAGACAGCAATGATGCGATCAGGTAGATAGGAATGAATCGTGCGTGTGCGTATGTGAGGAGAAGATATTAGGCTTCATGTTCTTTCTTCTTAACGTCTATACTGGCTAGGGAGCCGACTGCGAGGTCGTGGTAGATACTGTAAGTACAGATAGCAAAACAAGTTACTTAGAAGATTAGTATAACATGAAAATGTTGTATGGAGATAACACAGGTAATGGGTGAAGCACTGAAAGAATCGAGGGATGTTATACAAGGATCTGGAAAGACGTGTAAGAAAATGGTCTCAAGGGTCTCTGTGAAGGACGTAAGAAGGAATGTATCTGAAAGGAGACATCCGAAGTGTAACACAGCAAAATGATGAAGGAAGGGTTAAGACTTAAAGTATCTGTATGAGCATATGTATTGGCATGAATGTTGGGGTATCAGAGAGGCGAAAGTCCATTCCTTTAAGACGTAGTCTATTTTCCTCCTTGTCTTAACGCAGAGTCCATTGGCCTCCTTTTCTTAACATGGAGTCCATTAATCTTCTTGTCTTAACACGGATTCTATCAGCCTCCTTGTCTTAACACGGAGTCCAATGACATCCTTTTCTTAAAATGGAGTCCATTTGTCTCCTTGTCTTAACACGGAGCCCATTTGTCTCCTTGTCTTGGACTTAAGGCTGCAGTCATTAGGAAGCTTATGAACCATACGAGCGAGAGATAATAGCTGGTGAGGTGAGGCCTGGTGAAAGATACGGATCAGTCTGTCCTGACGTATGACTGAAACTATCATCGCTACAGGGATTATTGTGGAGAGGGATTGTCTAGAATTCAGTGGATTCAGCTTACTCTCAGGGCAAGTCTCTCTAGGTGTCTGAGAATACACGTGAAAGAACAGTAATGAGGGAAGGGTTTTAGAGCGTTGCCAGGAGGAAAGTGTTAAGCGAACATCGTACGTCAAAAGATCTTTTTCGTCGTCAACACTTGTAATTTGTTGTTTTGTTAAGTTTAACGGCCAGTGACCTATAAGTAAGGTCATTAGGCCTGCAACCCTGTTTGATTTTTGATTGTGTAAAGTCTCTACATAATAATTAAGTGAACACCTAGAAGTCCTACCTGGTCCCATAGGGAAAAAAATGGAAGAAAAGTTGGTAAGTGGTTATTGTGTCAACGTGGTAGCATACACCAGCCAGTTGGCACAACATCCACTGGTGCAGCTGCCAGAAGGACTGCGAAAGTGAAAGGATAGATTAGAGATAGTCCTTCACCATGACATAGAACATATATATAAGATAAACATAATAGCTTAGGCAACTCGTTAGCCGGACACCATAACGGAACCAACCCCAAGCCGAACCACCCTCGATCCTGGCCAGCGACATAATGAGCAAATTGCTTCGCCCATCACACAACCAGCCCAGAGCGAAAGCAGCCACGCCCCGAACCCAGCTTCGGCATAGAGTCGAACCAACGAACCACCTTATATCATCTTGATTATTTCCGTTATTTGTAGTTGTTGAGCTTTGTCTACGTAGTCTTGAGTATCTGAGACTGGCAGTTTGGTCCGTTTATATGAACGAAATTTCACTGTTTTCCTTCACTACCTCATTTTTTTCATGATGAATCACCTTTATATATGAGATTTGTGAATCGTCTTATCAAAAATTGTTTTCTAGAATGTCGGAAATGTCACTTGGAAAATTCTTTGTAATAAAAGACCCGTCAGATGTGTAGTGAATCGTGAATTAGGTCTTCCACTAATCGGTCAAGTTTACCTGACATGTCTTCCATGTCCTTCATGGTACATATCATATATCTATTACACGAGACGATAAGAACCGTCTCTGTGAATTCTTGTCATAAAGTTCTGAAATAACACATACTATCGATCTGTTGCTCGTTATACCTCTTACAAACTCAACATTAGAGAGGTAATGCAGGTTCAAACCCCTTCACTTGATGCATTACTTGACCGATCTCTATGACATTTTTTTATCTTAATAAGATACATCAAGATCCGTGTTGCGTCTTATCGCTTGGTTATTTGGCTATTGTTCTGAAAAGTTCGAGTTACCATCAGTGTCCAAGGAATGTCGGCCACCGTTCCTTAGTTTAAGTTCCATCGAGTATTTCTATCATTTCTCTGTCTCTCTCTCCGTGTCTGTCTCTCTGTGTCATATTGGATATCTCCTCTGACACTCATAGGCTAGCAGTACCCTCGCAGCGCCTCGACTGTATAAGCCAAGATGTCGCTCCTCTCCAGCAGCATTAGAACAGCTCATCAAATGATGATCCCGTATTCCCACTGTAATCCACCGGGTAGATGTGATCATTATGTAGTGTGTCAGTCCATCAAATGCAAAAAGATTGTGTTAATATAAGTGTTGTAGTGAACTGCTGAAAAGGTTATGATAACAGCTACTTTACAAACGGTAGAAACCATGGTTACTGGTATGTAACATGATACTCCACACATATGTTTTGTAGTCTAGATTAGAGAAGTTATAGCTGATTGGGTGTGAAGGGTTGGTTACGTCCTAACTGCCCATAAGATCGGGTATTAGGCGATCGTCAGTCAGGCGTTGAGACGAGCGTGGAAGCCACTCCTTCAAGTCCTGGTCTCTTTATAAGCGAACTTATAATAAGATTGTAGGCACGAGGAGGGACGCCGTAACCATCCGCTCCTGCCGGTGAGGGTGCCCTTAGGACCAGGGTCTCTGGCAAGCCTGCCTGCCACAGACACCCGTACCTGCTGGCCCTGATGTGGCCACTACATACGGTGCCTGGGATGATGTGTGGCGTCGTCATAGATGGCAGCATAATGTTCCTGCCATAACCCGGTAATATTTACGTCGCGCACCAGTATGGTCGATGGCGTCTAGAGAAGGGAGGGGTTCCCTTGAAATTTTCTCTTGTTCATCGCTCCCCTGCCTACCTGCTTGGTGTACACCTCTGGGGAGATTTGCTCTCTCATCACATGTGAGGGATTTCTTTATCATCCTCATAGGATTTCTAAGTCCTTTTCGAATTGGTTCTAAAACCTACTACAGTGTTATACGGAAAGATGTTGCACCTCGGGTTTCCACTTCTCGCTGGACACAACAGACGGGTAACGTCCCGCCGACTCCTCTCCTTCAGAAGCATGATCAGTGGACTTTTCTTCAACATCCACAAAGAAAAATGTTAAACACATGAATTACATCTCTATATCCGAACCAGAAAATATATCAAAACCTTCAAATGAACCTCCAAGTTGTGTAGAGAGATATATGCTGGACGTTAGCTGGTCTTACTTATTCCACTCACAATCATGTTCAGATTTTCTATATCATCCACGAAAATGTTTGCAAAGAGTATTATCTTTTTGAGTATTGAATATCATGTAATTATCATCAATTTATATATATATATATATATATATATATATATATATATATATATATATATATATATATATATATATATATATATATACATATCCCCTATCCTCAGATATATATATATATATATATATATATATATATATATATATATATATATATATATATATATATATATATACATATATATATATATATATATATATATATATATATGGGAATGAATAAAGGCAGACAGTATGACTCATGTACATGTGTATATATTGGAAAGGATCACAATTTTGCGCGTGATCAAGATATTCCTATGAGTCCAGGGGTTTAAATGAAACACGAAAAGTTCCCAAGTGCACTTTCGTGTAATAATCACATCATCAGGGGAGACACAAGAGAGAAATATAACAATCAGTTGATATACATCGAAGAGACGAAGCTAGAACGCCATTTGGTAAACATGTGATTGTCCAAAACATACAACGAGCGTTCATAAACTTATCATTTTACAAATCTTATCAACAATAAAGTTATCTAATTTGTACAGACCATCACTAATATTAAGATTATAATTCTTTGTGTATTTAATAATAGAAGATTCAATGATATTTCTCTTGGTAATAGAGTTAGAGTTAACAACAGAGATGGCGTTACTCCAGTCAATACAATGATCATAGTTTTTAACATGATTAAACAAGGCATTTGATTCTTGTCCTGTTCTTATACTATATTCATGTTGCTTAAGTCTAACAGAAAGATCCTCACCAGTCTGACCAACGTAAAATTTATCACAGTTTCCACAAGGAACTTTATAGATACAACCAAGAGAATTTTCTGGTGAATTCCTGATTAAGATATTCTTTACAGTATTATTGTTGCTAAAGGCAACATTTACATTGAAGGATTTAAGCAACATGGGAAGCAAAGTGAAATTATTATTAAAAGGGAGAACTAAAAGATTCTTGGTGTCAATGGGAGGTTTGGGCTCAACTCTATGAAATGATTTCTTTGCTAACTTAAGGGATTTATCAATGCTTCCCATGTTGCTTAAATCCTTTAATGTAAATGTTGCCTTTAGCAACAATAATACTATAAAGAATATCTTAATCAGGAATTCACCAGAAAATTCGCTTGGTTGCATCTATAAAGTGCCTTGTGGAAACTGTGATAAATTTTATGTTGGTCAGACTGGGAAGGATCTTTCTGTTAGACTTAAGCAACATAAATATAATACAAGAAGGGGACAAAAATCAAATGCCTTGTTTAATCATGTTAAAACTATGATCATTGTATTAACTGGAGTAACGCCATCTCAGTTGTTAACTCTCTATTACCAAGAGAAATATCATTGAATCTTCTATTATTAAATGCACAAAGAATTATAATCTTAATATTAGTGATGGTCTGTACAAATTAGATAACTTTATTGTTGATAAGATTTGTAAAATGATAAGTTTATGAACGCTCGTTGTATGTTTTGGACAATCACATGTTTACCAAATAGCGTCCTAGCTTTGTCTCTTCGATGTATATCAACTGACTGTTATATTTCTCTCTTGTGTCTCCCCTGATGATGTGATTATTACACGAAAGTGCACTTGGGAAATTTTCGTGTTTCATTTTCCCGGTGGACTCATAGGAATGTGTATATATGTATTTGTCTGTGTGTGTATATATATGTATACATTGAGATGTATAGATATGTATATTTGCGTGTGTGGGCGTGTATGTATATACTTGTGTATGTGGGTGGGTTGGGCCATTCTTTCGTCTGTTTCCTTGCGCTACCTCGCTAACGCGGGAGACAGCGACAAAGCAAAAAAAGGGGAAACAGAAGGAGTCACGCGGGGAGTGCTCATCATCCTCGAGGCAAAGATTGGGGTGTCTAAATGTGTGTGGATGTAACCAAGATGAGAAAAAAGGAGTGATAGGTAGTATGTTTGAGGAAAGGAACCTGGATGTTTTGGCTCTGAGTGAAACGAAGCTCAAGGGTAAAGGGGAGGAGTGGTTTGGAAATGTCTTGGGAGTAAAGTCAGGGGTTAGTGAGAGGACAAGAGCAAGGGAAGGAGTAACACTACTCCTGAAACATGAGTTGTATGAGTATGTGATAGAGTGTAAGAAAAAAAATTCTAGATTGATATGGGTAAAACTGAAAGTTGATGGAGAGAGATGGGTGATTATCGGTGCATATGCACCTGGGCATGAGAAGAAAGATCATGAGAGGCAAGTGTTTTGGGAGCAGCTGAATGAGTGTGTTAGTGGTTTTGATGCACAAGACCGGGTTACAGTGATGGGTGATTTTAATGCAAAGGTGAGTAATGTGGCAGTTGAGGGAATAATTGGTATAAATGGAGTGTTCAGTGTTGTAAATGGAAATGGTGACGAGCTTGCAGATTTATGTGCTGAAAAAGGACTGGTGATTGGGAATACCTGGTTTAAAAAGCGAGACACACATAAGTATATGCAAGTAGGAGAGATGGCCAGAGAGCGTTATTGGATTATGTGATAATTGATAGGTGCGCGAAAGAGAGACTTTTGGATGTTAATGTGCTGAGAGGTGCAACTGGAGGATGTCTGATCATTATCTTGTGGAGGCGAAGGTGAAGATTTGTGGGGGTTTTCAGAAAAGAAGAAAGAATGTTGGGGTGAAGAGAGTGGTGAGAGTAAGTGAGCTTGGGAAGGAGACTTGTGTGAGGAAGTACCAGGAGAGACTGAGTACAGAATGAAAAAGGTGAGAACAAAGGACGTAAGGGGAGTGGGGGAGGAATGAGGATGTATTTATGGAAGCAGTGATGGCTTGCGCAAAAGATGCTAGTGGCATGAGAAGCGTGGTAGGTGGGTTGATTAGAGAGGGTAGTGAGTGGTGGGATGAAGAAGTAAGATTATTAGTGAAAGAGAAGAGAGAGGCATTTGGACGATTTTTGCAGGGAAGAATGCAAATGAGTGGGAGATGTATAAAAGACAGAGGCAGGAGGTCAAGAGTAAGGTGCAAGAGGTGAAAAAGAGGGCAAATGAGAGTTGGGGTGAGAGAGTATCATTAAATTTTAGGGAGAATAAAAAGATGTTTTGGATGGAGGTAAATAAAGTGCGTAAGACAAGGGAACAAATGGGAATTTCAGTGAAGGGCGCAAATGGGGAGGTGATAACAAGTAGGGGTGATGTGAGAAGGAGATGGAGTGAGTATTTTGAAGGTTTGTTGAATGTGTTTGATGATAGAGTGGCAGATATAGGGTGTTTTGGTCGAGGTGGTGTGCAAAGTGAGAGGGTTAGGGAAAATGATTTGGTAAACAGAGAAGAGGTAGTAAAGCTTTGCGGAAGATGAAAGCCGGCAAGGCAGCAGGTTTGGATGGTATTGCAGTTTGATTTATCAAAAAAGGGGGTGACTGTATTGTTGACTGGTTGGTAAGGTTATTTAATGTATGTATGATTCATGGTGAGGTGCCTGAGGATTGGCGGAATGCTTGCATAGTGCCATTGTGCAAAGGCAGAGGGGATAAGAGTGAGTGCTCAAATTACAGAGGTATAAGTTTGTTGAGCATTCCAGGTAAATTATACGGGAGGGTATGTACAGAGGCAACAGATTGGGGAAGAGCACTGTGGTTTCAGAAGCGGTAGAGGATGTGTGGATCAGGTGTTTGCTTTGAAGAATGTATGTGAGAAATACTTAGAAAAGCAAATGGATTTGTATGTAGCATTTATGGATCTGGAGAAGGCATATGATAGAGTTGATAGAGATGCTCTGTGGAAGGTACTAAGAATATATGGTGTGGGAGGCAAGTTGTTAGAAGCAGTGAAAAGTTTTTATCGAGGATGTAAGGCATGTGTACGTATAGGAAGAGAGGAAAGTGATTGGTTCTCAGAGAATGTAGGTTTGCGGCAGGGGTGTGTGATGTCTCCATGGTTGTTTAATTTGTTTATGGATGGGGTTGTTAGGGAGGTGAATGCAAGAGTTTTGGAAAGAGGTGAATGTATGCAGTCTGTTGTGGGTGAGAGAGCTTTGGAAGTGAGTCATTTGTTGTTCGCTGATGATACAGCGCTGGTGGCGGATTCATGTGAGAAACTGCAGAAGCTGGTGACTGAGTTTGATAAAGTGTGTGAAAGAAGAAAGTTAAGAGTAAATGTGAATAAGAGCAAGGTTATTAGGTACAGTAGGGTTGAGGGTCAAGTCAACTGGGAGGTAAGTTTGAATGGGGAAAAACTAGAGGAAGTAAAGTGCTTTAGTTATCTGGTAGTGGATTTGGCAGCGGATGGAACCATGGAAGCGGAAGTGAATCATAGAGTGGGGGAGGGGGCGAAAATTCTGGGAGCCTTGAAGAATCTTTGGAAGTCGAGAATATTATCTCGGAAAGCAAAAATGGGTATGTTTGAAGGAATAGTGGTTCCAACAATGTTGTATGGTTGCGAGGCGTGGGCTATTGATAGAGTTGTGCGTAGGAGGGTGTATGTGCTGGAAATGAGATGTTTGAGGACAATGTGTGGTGTGAGGTGGTTTGATCGAGTAAGTAATGTCAGGGTAAGAGAGATGTGTGGAAATAAAAAGAGTGTGGTTGAGAGAGCAGAAGAGGGTGTTTTGAGGTGGTTTGGTCCCATGGAGAGAATGAGTAAGGAAAGATTGACCAAGAGGATATGTGTGTTAGAGGTGGAGGGAACGAGGAGAAGTGGGAGATCCAATTGGAGGTGGAAAGGTGGAGTGAAAAAGATTTTGAGTGATCGTGGCCTGAACTTGCAGGAGGGTGAAAGGCGGGCAAGGAATAGAGTGAATTGGAGCGATGTGGTATACCGGGATCGACGTGCTGTCAATGGATTGAACCAGGGCATGTGAAGCGTCTAGGGTAAACCATGGAAAGTTCTGTGGGGCCTTGATGTGGAAAGGGAGCTGTGGTTTCGGAGCATTATTACATGACAGCTAGAGACTGAGTGTGAACGAATGGGGCCTTTGTTGTCTTTTCCTAGCGCTACCTTGCACACATGAGGGGGGAGGAGGTTGTTATTCCATGTGTGGCGAGGTGGCGATGGGAATAAATAAAGGCAGAAAGTATGAATTATGTACATGTGTATATATGTATATGTCGGTGTGTGTATATATATGTGTACATTGAGATGTATAGGTATGTATATTTGCGTGTGTGTATATGTATGTATATACATGTGTATGTGGGTGGGTTCTGCCTTTCTTTCGTCTGTTTCCTTGCGCTAACTCGCTAATGCGGGAGACAGGGACAAAAGCAAAATATATAAATAAATAATAATATATATATATATATATATATATATATATATATATATATATATATATATATATATATATATTATCCTAATATGAGTGACGTACCCATTTCCTTGACCACTGGGGAGAATGAACACTGTGTAACAGTAAATCGACCGTCAGAATCGGGATTCGAACTTCTGTGCTAGACGTCTGGCCGCCCGTAAACGAGTTTACCGCTGTACCCTGGATGTCCACAATATTGACCTTCTTTTCTATTCTCCTGTTTCCCAGTAACATGATGTCTTCCCGTATTTTTTAAGGGACTTGGCTTTCATTTAGACTTCCTCTTAGATATCTTTTGAGCCTCAGTCTACTGCTATCCCCCTTGCGTCACTTGAGTTCCTTCATTTTCTCGAATCTTTTTCATTACATTGACCTGCTACGTTTTCACTGGACACACCTTAGATTTTTATCTCCGCTTATGTATCTCCATTTCATCGGGGTTCCCATCTTCCTGATATCGTTCTTCCACATTCACGGCAGTGTTGTAATATCTCTTTATCTTATCAGCTCTCTCAAAGGCTAACGAGGAGGTGGGGATGGGCTGTTTGTAGACGAGGGCCCTTGTTAGGCCAAAGACCTCGTTGAATCTTTAACAACTTCGCTGTGTTCTCCATTAATAACACAACTGCACATCTATCCTTACTTGAATATAGCCAAATCATCACCTATGATATTATCTATTCAAATTACATCTTCTTGATTCTTTCACATTTTCTTTTTTATGCCGTCTTCTTGGCTCCCTGCAAGTACTCCCCAATACGTAATGGCTGACACTCCTCCTGCAACAGAACATCCCTCTCCTTCGCCAAGCTGTATCTCAGTATCTACGTCCTCTTCTTTGCAGTCCTACAGCACTTGTGTTTCCCAACCACAATATCATAACTCGCGCACGTATGTGAATGTGTCATTTCAAGACTTGATGAGGTGGTGGTGATATGGAGAGATTGGTTTCTGTAAACAAAGTCAATATTCTCTCTCTCTATTGCCGTTTCTCTTCACATCTCATCTCTCAACACACACCCTTAACTCTGCGCTCCCACCGACATCAGTCCAAACTCTTGCATTCATATCAGACAACATAGCCGCTGCCCCAGTCCTGCAGAGCTTACACACTTCTATCACACACACTCTGTGTGTGTGTGTGTGTGTGTGTGTGTGTGTGTGTGTGTGTGTGTGCGTGTTACACGCAAGGTAATAACTTGTCAAAGACATGATTCGAGCTGTGTTTTGGTCATTGTTTGGGGCAGAGACATCAACATGTTGGAAAGACAGGTGAAGTTAAAGATGTGGTCCACAGCTTGTCCGAGACAGCGCCCAGCACCATGGTGACGGGTGAGGACGCGTCACTTGCTGCAGCAGCAGTAATGGTAGGATTATGTGGACAACAGATTAGGGTGTCGTCGCCGATTTTGGCTGCGTCCTTCGCTTAGACCCAAACCCTATGGTGAAAGGTACATACAATCTTATCAGTGCTTTGGTACGAGATGATGATGGACCGTTGCCTGCATAACTGGGGCACAGTGCATCATTATAGAATTTCTTCAGGCTTTTAGAGTCCGATTTGGAGTGGGTGCTCAACATAACTAGACCTGCCAACAGTAAAGTGGGAACCTGTCTCAGACGGCCTGGCAGTGACCCTGGGGGTACCTGGTTACGGGGATTCGTACCGCAGTCTCAGTTACCTGGTCAAGATATCCAAACAGTCCATTTGTGAGATAGTGCCAGATATGTGCCCTCCACTTGTCGTTGTCCTCAGTGATTATGTTAATGCAATGTATGTCTAGGCACACTCACATATTCCACTACACCCATGGCAGTGAATTATGTTGATATAAAAGACATTGCGTGGCGTCAATAAATGTTATGTAAATCCAGTAGTATATAGAAATACTTTATTGTCATAACAGCAATAAATTCATAGTCATCAGCCTATGTTCACTGAGTATGCACCAAGGTTGTATCGGAGTTAGTGGGAGTGACTGTACACGCGGAGTGACACGTCTGGTTCCACATATATACCATATGGAGTACATGATCTTATCGGATGTGAGCTCAATGTAAACTTCAAAAAACTACATTAGCTTTGTGGCACGCATATCCTATGCAATCACCCATACTAATCACCCAATCGTATCCTGTTAATTACGAACAGTGTCATTTGTAGACGAGTCTGGATGTTACATTCATGTCGGTAGCTCGAAGCCTCGACCTCAGCGCTGGTATCAACATGAATCCAACAGAGTTGCCAACATGTTGGTGACACTAGTGCTTCGAACATGTGTATGTGACCAGGTTCATAACAAAGTCTCGAACATGTGCCGAACCCATGTCTCGAGCAAGTGCGGCCCCACCCTCACACTCGAGTTGCTTCGTCTCTTAACCACTTTATTGTTGTGTGTGCACATATAGGATATATGTATGTGATAAATACGTCCAAAGTTAACAGACAAAGCAACACGAGTGTAAAACTCCCATCCGCACAGTACAAACAAGCAATACATAGATAATTACACACACAGATCGATATTCAAATCGCTGTGCAGACAAGGTATGTTAGCCTTGATTTCTGTTTTGACGGAATATATGGGATCAGATATCAAGAAATGCCAAGACCAGGCCATTCGGACAAGTTACGCAACAAAAGTGAAAACATGAGGGAGAGAATGAACATGAAATACTAGAGGTTACTATCTTAGAGATGCTGTTGGAATTATTCAAGTAACAGGACCAGAAGATAACACTATTAGGCGTGCAAAAGCTTAGAAATTAAGTTAAAAACAATGAAAGATGTCATGAGGTGAGAAAGGAATTTGAAGGTCTCGGAAAGATGGTCTTTGGACAAAAACAAATATCTAGTTTAGATGAGGGAACTAAACCCTTACATAATCTGAAGAAACAGAAAGTTGATTTATTCTAAAAAGAAGGTCTGTTGGGTCTTTTCAAGAAATCCTACAGTGTGTCCAGCTGGAGGAAAGGATTTAGATATAGCAGAATGGACTGGAATTAGTTGGGAGGGTTATGGTATATCGGCAACTGATCAACGGATACAGTGGATGATGAATGGTGTACTGAAACATAGACCTGTGGCCTTACTAAGTGAGGTAGACACAGGTATCGAGGGAAATTGTGGACAGAGTAATGTGAACTGTTAAAGATGGAATAATCAAGGAATTTTATGGCCAAGTTGATGAAAAGCTTTGAAAAGTCCTGAGCACACAGGACCGAAGCTTGGAAGCTAAAAGTGAGATTTGTGAGGGCGAGAGAGACACAGAGGCTGACACTGAAGGGTTCAGCTGAAAAGTGTATGACGAACCAAAATCAGAATGATTAGTAAAGCAGGATGACGACAGACGTAAAGCACTGATCACTTTCGGCATGGAAGATCATCCACAAGAAAAAAAAGACAGGGAAAGGGTGGAGAAATGATCATTAAAAGATTACTGGGGTTACAAAACTGCTAGACGTATTGTTGGTAATAAAAGGATAGGAGAAGAATTTGTAATTATATAAAGACATAAAAGCGACGACCAGTTATGATTACGTTTGACTTAGGGGTCATCTAGCCAGGAAGTACTTAAACAGGCATGAAAATTAAAAACAAAGTGGAATTGACTGTGGCATTTATCAAGTGTGATGGGTCTAAGGAAGAGAGGTGAGGAAAGCAAAGAATAAAGTGAAAAGGCACAAAAACTGGAGACGCCAAACGAGGCAAGAGGACGGGACCGTCCCAGCAACATCGTAGACGGGGTAAAGATGTTAGGAAAGGGTAATGTTAGACTGAAAGTACTGTATACATATGCTAATGAATTCACACTTAACTGGAAAGAATTCAGAGACCATTCAAAAGGAAAGGGCAGTTGATGTAGCTGGAGTTATGGAAACAAGAGGTATCATCTGACCTGTTCTGCCCAGAAGGTTACATGATGCCAGGGAGGGATTGAAAAAGCAAAGGACGGGGAGGATTATCCCACAGAAACGGTGGAGGATGACCTATCCAGACAATACATAATGGAATGAGTAACTGTTGCAAAGAAGTGCATAGTGGTGCTGTACCTACATGATCCTCCAAAGAATCTAAATGATCCGGAACAATTATACAGTGATAACAGTTAGTGGAGAATTAAGATGGTATACATGAAGCAGTAAGACAATCATTATACAGAGACGGTAAAGCACTAGTAAAGTACTGATGGTGAGGATTATGAGAGATAGACTGGGGGCAATCTGGATTCTCATGGTGTATACAGGAAAATTTCCTTTACAAACATGTTAGTGACCAAACTAGGATAACATGGACTGATATGCAATCATTACAAGAACTTATCTTCACACATACCAGCATGGATATTGATAATATTATATATGATACACCAATTGAAGAAGTGATCACTTAATGCTGAAGTTTAACTATGAGGTAAATGAGGATGTCAAATGGGTAGATGTGAGACAAGACATAAAGACATGATATCATGGAAACCATTCAAACATCAATAATTCGCAAATTAGATAGGGGAATGGAGTTTAGTAGGCAGGACCCTACGTTTTTTGGTGAGAGGTTCCGTGAAATTTACAGTGAAGGGGTTGGAACATAGGTCCCTATAGCCTCAAATGGAAAGGGAATGACACGGGAGAGGAAAGAATGGTTTAGTAAATGATGTCAAAAAAGCAAAGGAGCCTTGAGATGTGCGGTGATGCCAGGATGAGTACATCTGGATAAGGAAGATAAACAAAGAAACTTTGAAAAGAATGATGTGGACAAGGCAGAGGCATATTCGGAACTCTTCCGTAAATCCATCAATCAGTTGCCAGTTAAAGGGTAGCTCGTCAGGCATAGGTATTCAAAGGACAGAGTTGTTGAGGTTGACGGAAGGATAGACGATGAACTGCATTACAAGGTAAAAAGTTTTTCACACTAAGGGACACTATAGCCCTAACATTATTAGGATGGAATGAGGATGAGGCTTCAGAAAACACTAAGATACCTGGAAATGACAGAAACAACAGAATACTTTAAGATCTTGACCCATGCAAGCTTCATGGTTATTTTGAAATTTCACCATATATTCCGGAGATGTGTATAGTTACGCTAGACAAACCTCTTGAATTACTCTTCAAGACGTCGCTAGAGAGGGGCAGATAACCAAGATAATGGAAAATGATGAACGTCATACCTGTCTGTAGGAGAGGCGGCTGGGAAGAAGCACTGAACTGCAGACTTGTTTCACTGACAACTGTAGTCTGTAAGATTATGGAAAAATCAGAAAGCCAATGGATGATTTTCTACGAAAAATTCACCTAAGTTAGAAGCAACACGGCTTTAAGGAAAAGAGGTCGTGTGTATCAAGCCTCTTAGATTTTTATGAGAGAATGAGCGCTATTTCAGACAAAAAGGGGAGGCTAGTTGGATTGTTTGTACCAAGACCGTCAGAACCGCAAGGAAGGCTGAGTGAGAAGCTATATCACCAAGAAGGAACAAAGAGGAAACATCAACTGATAGAGAATGATATCGTGGAAAGGGAACAGAGGAAGCATATCAGAGGAACCTTCAACAGATGGGTTGAGGTGACCATAGAAATGACTTGTCTGGTGGTGCAGACTCTTACCTGAATGTGTTTCCAGATGAAGCGAAAGTCATTAGGGAAGCAAAAATCGAGGAGGATTGCATCACCTTACATGGGGACCTATACAGACTTCAAAGGTGATCTGGTAAGAAGGTTAATGAAGTTTTGTCCGAACAAATACAGAGTAATGAGGATGGGACAAAATGAAAGAAGGCCTCATCATCATGTAGCTGGAAGTAAGCTTCAGGATTGTATGTGAGAGAAGGGCACCAGAGTCCCATATTAAGAGAGTGGTTAAGTAGACAAACTGTCTGTTGTCAGATATCAAATTAGCTTTCAAGTATTTACCCAGCTGTTCATATCCTACATAAGACCAAATTTGGAGTTTGCTTCTCCAGGTTTGGTCATCACGCTTAAAGAAGAGCAACATTCTTATAAAGAAGGTCCAAAGAAGGGCATCAAGTATGGTACCAGGATTGAAGGAACCGAGTTACAGAGAATGGGTGGTGGCTTTAAACTTGCCCACCATGGAAGAAAGAAGAGTGAGAAGTGACCTGATCACAACTTTGAAAGGTTGATAACATGATAACATGGATAACGAACAGTTCTTCAGGAGGTGTAGGCACACGGCAACCATAGGACATATCATGAAGCTAGGCAACAAACTTGTTTACAAAGCTGTAAAAAAGTACTCGTACAGAATAAGAGTTGCGGATGAATGGAATAGAATGACTGAGAACATGTTAGATGCAAGCAGCACACATAATTCTAGGAAGTTGCACAACTGTAGATTATGTTTAAGAAGTTGCACAACTGTAGATTATGTTTAGGAGGTGGGATCCGACGAGAGTAAAACTTCATTCCCCATTACAGTACATATAGGCAATTATAGAAAGGTAATTACAAGCAAGCCTAAGCCAGGTAGCCATTTATAGATCAGTCACAGAAGGGAGGATGAACACTTAGGTGGTGTATGGGTAGACTTCCGCGCCCAGGATTCGAACCCATGCTGGTCCGATCATGGGCAGTATCTCTAGCAACCACACTACGGAAGGCCAAGCACGTGCGTGCATGTGTGTATTTGCATTGACCAATCTATTATTTCTAGCACTTAAGATTCTTGACCACCCTGCTGTGCTGGCGGGGAAGGGCTGCTCAGTTCCGATATTTTATTTTTCAGACTCCATCAAACTAATGGGTTTCCGATATCATCATTACGAGCTGAATCTAATGGCCTATGACGTTCATTTATCCACATAATGGTTTATGTATTTCAGTACCACATTATCAGTGTACTAAACATTATTACCGAAAATAATTGATATTCTTGTTTTCCAAGATCCGGTGTTGTCTCTCTGGTGTCATCTTCAATGCCAGTCTCTCTCTCTCTCAGTTCCTATTGGCTCTTTTTCATGTAAAGCTAACTTAAGTCCGTCTCATATTCTCATCACAGTATCAGCAGCCCCTATCCTGGGATATCGATGTTCTAGAGCATAAATGATAATACCTACAGTATCGCGAGACACCTGAAAGAAGTCTTCCAACACAGAAAAACATCGATGAAAGTTGGTGTTGGTGTAACACAGCCTCGCTGGCTGTGGGTCATGGACCGTTATCTTGAAGTACACACTTATGGCAGGCAGTGAGATAACCATGATAACCAGACGATCAAACATGTCTATCTCATTACACTTGCAGGTGTTTTCTCTTCCTTGGATCACACTCTGCTTGCCTTGACCACAACAACTCCATTTAAGATTAACAAGGATAGCCAGAATTGTTGCCTGGTACAGTATGTCACATGGTGACTTGAACAGGATTAGGATTTCATATCTACAGACGTCAGTAGCACGAGGAATCGACGTAGACCATTTCACTAATTTGTGCTTGTGATCCAACCCGGCACCATAAGAATGGTGGCCAGTGACTAAGACCAAACCGGCACCATAAGAATGGTGGCCAGTGACTAAGACCATTCCACCAAGACTGGCCTAAAACAAATCTTATCTCAGACCACATTCTTCTGTGATCTACTTGAGATGCCACGTCGTCTGAATGACCTGAGACTTGGGAGGTAACCCGCCAACACACCGGAAGGTTACTCCCTAGGTTACAGGTCAGCCAGACGACGACGAGACAGCTCAGTCAGATAAAAAGAACTGTAGTCTGAAATGGGGTGAGATTTCAAGTCAGTCGTGATGTATCGGTTTTAGTCACTGGTTACCAGTCATATGGTACCAGGTTCGATCCCAGGCACGTATATACGAGGAGATGTACAGGAATGGGATATGGTTAGTCGTAAAGGACTCGTACGTAACACTGTCTAAATGTTGGAAAAATACTTGATTTGCCGCTGGTGCGTCATCTTATCAGGTTCAGGAGTAAGTGTCGGTATGTCCAGGATATACGTACAGGATTTCTTCTGCACATGATGTAGTAGTAGTAAGATCAGTAACGAAATAACGGCAAGTTTATGGTAAGTTTCAATGACCATAGAATATTTCAAAGACCATAGAATATATACTCATAACTCTTACATTCTGTTAGTAAAACGGACTACTCAATGGAACTACTCTTAAGACCCTGTTACTTGTTATTACCACAGCTATCCACAGAGACTTGCAGCAGGAGCAGTGGATGTCACATGAAGGACAACACACCAGAGGGCAAAGCTCGCGCCTGACTCCCCTCAGAAGTAGCTCAGTTTTCATCATGAGTGTCAGCGACAGCAGTATCTTAAACCATTAACGTTCCTCTTTAAGCAAAGGAATTACATTACTTCTTGATCATCAGAGCTTCAAAAGAATACGTATTAAATCCTTAACTATGACAGTTGTAAGTATTGTTGACTGAACAATGATCGAGTATTATAGGGTTAGTTAGGTGTGGGATAGAAGCAATAACTTGCTGGCTTATGGGAAAGGTAAGAAGGTCTTGTATACAGCTTTCCTCCCTCAGCAGTCTTTTTGGTGACTTGCTACACACACACACACACACACACCACGTTGTACAATACGTAGGACATATGTTCCTCGAGCTAGCCATCCCTCACTGCCAGGATCCACTCAAGATATCTATGTTTAGTACTCACATGGGGCTGATACGATAACGTGTCGCTTTCCCCATCCCAGCTCTGCTTATGTTATCATTGCAACTTGACATTGTAACATCAGACGATGATCATCTTATGGTAACCTAAACCAGTATAGCGGCATGGCGATCTGGTTATAAAAGTTAGTTGAGACGGCACAGGCAACGAATTATCATGATCAAGGCCATCTCATTAACGCTATATATATACATATATATATATATATATATATATATATATATATATATATATATATATATATATATATATATATATATATATATATATATGTATATACATTTCAATAGCACTATGCAAGCATTCAATCAATCCTCAGACACCTCACCATGAGTCATACATACATTAAATAACCTTACCAACCAGTCAACAATACAGTCACCCCCTTTTATAATAAATTCCACTGCAATACAATCCAAACCCGTTGCATTGCCGGCTTTCATCTTCCACAAAGCTTTTACTACCTCTTCTCTGTTTACCAAATCATTCTCCTTAACCCTCTCACTTTGCACACCACCTCGACCAAAACACCCTATATCTGCCACTCTATCATCAAACACATTCAACAAATCTTTAAAATATCCGCTCCATCTCCTTCTCACATCAATACCACTTCTTACCACCTCCCCATTAGCCCCTTCACTGATGTTCTCATTTGTTCCCTTGTCTTACGCAGTTTATTTACCTCCTTCCGAAACATCTTTTTATTCTCCTAAAAATTTAATGATACTGTCTCACCCCAATTCTCATTTTCCTTCTTTTTCGCCTCTTGCACCTTTCTCTTGACCTCCTGCCTCTTTCTTTTATACATCTCCCAGTCATTTGCATTATTTCCCTGCAAAAATCGTCCAAATGCCTCTCTCTTCTCTTTCCCTAACAATATATATATATATATATATATATATATATATATATATATATATATATATATATATATATATATATATATTATATATATATATATATATATATATATATATATATATATATATATATTTTTTTTTTTTTTTATACTTTGTCGCTGTCTCCCGCGTTTGCGAGGTAGCGCAAGGAAACAGACGAAAGAAATGGCCCAGCCCCCCCCATACACATGTATATTACATACGTCCACACACGCAAATATACATACCTACACAGCTTTCTATGGCTTACCCCAGACGCTTCACATGCCTTGATTCAATCCACTGACAGCACGTCAACCCCGGTATACCACATCGCTCCAATTCACTCTATTCCTTGCCCTCCTTTCACACTCCTTCATGTTCAGGCCCCGATCACACAAAATCTTTTTCACTCCATCTTTCCACCTCCAATTTGGTCTCCCTCTTCTCCTTGTTCCCTCCACCTCCGACACATATATCCTCTTGGTCAATCTTTCCTCACTCATCCTCTCCATGTGCTCAAACCACTTCATTTTGTTTTGTGGCTGTCTCCCGCGTTTGCGAGGTAGCGTAAGTAGACAGACGAAAGAAATGGCCCAACCCACCCCCACACACATGTATATACATACACGTCCACACACGCAAATATACGTACCTATACATCTCAATGTACACATATATATACACACACAGACACATACATATATACCCATGCACACAATTCACACAGTCTGCCTTTATTCATTCCCATCGCCACCTCGCCACACATGGAATACCATCCCCCCCCTCATGTGTGCGAGGTAGCGCTAGGAAAAGACAACAAAGGCCCCATTCGTTCACACTCAGTCTCTAGCTGTCATGCAATAATGACCGAAACCACAGCTCCCTTTCCACATCCAGACCCCACACAACTTTCTATGGTTTACCCCAGACGCTTCACATGCCCTGATTCAATCCACTGACAGCACGTCAACCGCGGTATACCACATCGATCCAATTCACTCTATTCCTTGCCCTCCTTTCACCCTCCTGCATGTTTAGGCCCCGATCGCTCAAAATCTTTTTCACTCAATCTTTCCACCTCCAATTTGGTCTCCCACTTCTCCTCGTTCCCTCCACCTCCGACACATATATCCTCTTGGTCAATCTTTCCTCACTCATTCTCTCCATGTGCCCAAACCATTTCAAAACACCCTCTTCTGCTCTCTCAACCACGCTCTTTTTATTTCCACACATCTCTCTTACCCTTACGTTACTTACTCGATCAAACCACCTCACACCACACATTGTCCTCAAACATCTCATTTCCAGCACATCCACCCTCCTGCACACAACTCTATCCATAGCCCACGCCTCGCAACCATACAACATTGTTGGAACCACTATTCCTTCAAACATACCCATTTTTGCTTTCCGAGATAATGTTCTCGACTTCCACACATTCTTCAAGGCTCCCAGGATTTTCGCCCCCTCCCCCACCCTATGATCCACTTCCGCTTCCATGGTTCCATCCGCTGCCAGATCCACTCCCAGATATCTAAAACACTTTACTTCCTCCAGTTTTTCTCCATTCAAACTTACCTCCAAATTGACTTGACCCTCAACCCTACTGTACCTAATAACCTTGCTCTTATTCACATTTACTCTTAATTTTCTTCTTTCACACACTTTACCAAACTCAGTCACCAGCTTCTGCAGTTTCTCACATGAATCAGCCACCAGCGCTGTATCATCAGCGAACAACTGACTCACTTCCCAAGCTCTCTTATCCACAACAGACTTCATACTTGCCCCTCTTTCCAAAACTCTTGCATTCACCTCCCTAACAACCCCATCCATAAACAAATTAAACAACCATGGAGACATCACACACCCCTGCCGCAAACCTACATTTACTGAGAACCAATCACTTTCCTCTCTTCCTACACGTACACATGCCTTACATCCTCGATAAAAACTTTTCACTGCTTCTAACAACTTGCCTCCCGCACCATATATTCTTAATACCTTCCACAGAGCATCTCTATCAACTCTATCATATGCCTCCAGATCCATAAATGCTACATACAAATCTATTTGTATGTATATATATATATATATATATATATATATATATATATATATATATATATATATACACTTCTTTTCCTTTTTTCTCTCATACATATTCGCCATTTCCCGCAATTGCGAGGTAGCATTAAGAAGAGAGGTCTAAGCCTTTTAGGGAAGTAAGTAGGTGCCCATTCCCAGCAAGAAGAACCGAGGATATATGCCTCTATATCCGGCAACACTATCTGGGGATATATGCCTCCATTTCCCGCATGAACTTCCGGGGACGTATGGCTTCATTCCCGGCAATAATAAGAGGGGATATATGCCTCCATTCTGGGTGGCAGCAAACGCGGTATATACCTCAATTACTGGCAACAATAACAGGGGATGCATTTCCGGAAACAATAACCTGGGATATATGCCATCAATTCCGGCATCAATGAATGGTGTTACATGCCCCCATTTCCAGTAACAATAACCGGGTATATAAGCCTCCATTTCAAGCTAAAATAACCGGGGAAGTAAGCTTTATTTCCGTCTACAATAACCAGGCATACAAGCCTCCATATCTCGGGGATATATGCATTCATTCCCGGCAACAGTAATTGTGGATATATGATTCCATTTCTGGATATGATAACTGAGGATATAAGCCTCATTCCCTTGAACAATGATAGTGGATATAAGCCTCCATTCCTTGCCATAATATCTAGGGGTTTTAAACCTCCATTCCCGGGAACAGTTATCGGGGATAAAGTATCCATTCCAGGCAACAATAACGCGGGATATATGCTTCCATTCCCGGTAACAATAACTGGGATATACACCTCCATTCCCAGAAATGATAATCCCGGACGGGAAGCTTCCATTTCCAGCAACAGTGACCTGGGATACAAGCCTTTAATTCCGGCAATGATAAATGGGTGTAAAATAATCCATTAACAGTCACAGTAGCCTGACAACAATAACTGAGGATGTAAACTTCTATTTCCAGGAATAAGATGCTGGGATATATGCTTTCTATGCTCGCCACGGTAACCGTGGAAATATGCCTCATTTATTCTAAGAAACAATAACAGGAAGATATGCCTCAATTTCCGGCAATATTAACAGAATAATATATGCCTCCAATCTCGGGAATAATAACTGAGAATATATGCCTCCATAACTGCCACCGATAAACGGGGATAAAAATTTCCATTTCCGTCAGCAACAACCTGGTACATATCCCTCCATTTCCTGCAACAGTAAACGGGGATATGATCCTCCATTTCCACAATAGTAAGCTGGGATATAACCGAATATATAAGCCTCAATAGCCCGGTAAAAATACATGGGGACATATACATCCATTCTCGGCAACAAAAACAGGGTATGTATGTCTTAATTCCAGGCATCATTAACGGGAGATATTTTTCTCCATTCCTGGTAACAATAACTGGTAATGCAAGCCTCCATTATCAGCAAAAATAACGAGGATTATGCCCTAATTTCCGCCAACAGATACATAAGAAAAATGCCTCTATTTCCAGCTGCAATAACTAGGAGTGTAAGTACCCGTTTCTAGCAAGAAATAACAGGAGACACATACCTCCATCCTCGGCAACAATAATCAATAGTATATACCTCCATTTCTGACAACAATAACTGGGACATAAACCTTCATTTCTCAAAATGATAACCGGCGCTATATGCAATCATTCGCGGCAACAGTATCCTGAGAAATATGCCATCATTCTCAGCAACGATTACCGGGATGTAAGCCAAAGTTCTTGCAAATGTACATGGGGATAAAAGTTTCACTTCCGATAACAATAACTGGGGATATCTGCCTCCACTTCCAGCAAAATTTACCGGGAGTGAATGTCTCTATTGAGGATTGCAGGAACCAGGAATGTTAACCTTTCTTTCTCGCCACAGTGCTTCCATATCCGGTCAGAGTAACTGGTGATATAAGCCTTCATCCCTAGACACAATAACTGGAAATATGTCTTTCCATTCTTGGCCACGTGATATATGCCTCCAGTCCCAGCAATAATCATTAAGGACATAAGCCTTTATTTCTTAGAAAAATAGTCAGTGATGTAAAAGTGTTCATTTCCGGCAACGATAAGGAGAGAGTTAAACCACTGTTTCCGGCACCAATAACTGCGGATGTATACCACTATTCCCGGCAACAAGAACCGGAGATGTATGCCTTCATTCGAAGACAAGATAACTGGGGAAATAAGCCTCCATATCTAGGAACAGTAACCGGCTATACAAATTTTCATTCCCGGCAACAATAACAAGGGATGTAAGCTTCCATTCCCGGCGACAATAACTGTGGATATGAGCTTCTATTCCTGGCAAGAATAACGGATTGCATCCCTTCATTCTCGGCAACAACAACCGGGAATATAAACTCACAATACAGCCAACAATAACCAGGGATTAAGCCTCCAATCCCGGCCACAATAACAGAAGATTTATGCCTACATTCTCGGCCAAATCAACCGGGGATAGAAGTCCCCATTCCCAGCAAAAGTAACGCGGATATAAGCTTCACTCATGGCAACAAAAACTGGGGATACATTCCTCCATTCCAGAGAAAAGTAACAGGGTATATATATATCTCCTTTTTAGGCTACAATAACAAGGGAATATAAGCGTCCACTCCTGGCCACAAAATACTGCAACATATACCTCATTTCCAGTCACAAAAACCGGGAATATAAGCATCTATTTCTGGCAATAGCAACGGGGAATATATACCTCTATTCACGGGAACAATAATCTTCAGTATATGCTTGCATTTCTGCTTACAATAGCCGGAGATATAAGCCTTCAGTCTTGGCCATATCAACCGTGAATCTCCATCCCTGTCATAATAATCGGGGATATAAGCCTCCATTCCCAGACACAATAATCGGGATATACGTATCGATTTCCAGCCACCATAACAGGGGATATAAGCCTCCATTTCCGGCCATGATAACCCGGGATACATGCCTTCATTTCCGGCAACAATAACCGGGGATAACAGCCACTATTCTCGAGAACAATAATCGTGGATATATATATATCTTCATTTCCGGCAACATTTACCAAGGATATAAGCCTCCACTCACAACAACAGTAACCGGGGATATATGACTCCATTCTGGCGATGATAACCAGAGAAATGTGCCTCCATTCCAAAACATGAAAACCAGGATATATGCCTCCATTCCCAGCAACAATAACTGTAAATTTTAGCCTCCATTTCTGGCCATAATATATGCCTCTCTTCTCAGAAACATGGACAGGTGAAATATGCCTCTATTCTCCGCCAAATTAACCGAGGACATGTCTCCATTCCCAGCAACTATGACGGGGTATATAAGATCCCATTTTTGGCAACATTAACAAGGGACATGAGCCCTCATTTACGGCAACAATAACCAGGGATATAAGCCTCCATTTCCGGCAACAATATATGCTTCTGTTCCTGGAGGGAATAACCAGAGAAGAATGCCTCTATTCCCAGCCATGTTAGATGGGGCCATAAACATTCATTCTTGGCATCAGTGATCAGTTATGTAAGCCTCCATTCCCAGCAACAGCAATAACCAGGGAATTAAGGTTCCATTCCTAGCAACAGTAATGGTATATATAACTTCATTTTTGGTGACATTAACAAGGGTTATAAGCTTCCATTTTCTGCACAGCAACCGGGGATATTTCTCCTTTCCCTACCACAATAACGTAGGATATGAGCTCCAATTTCTGATAAACATGATTACGATATGTTCCTTGATTTCCAACAAGAATAATCGGGTACATATACCTCATTTCCCGCGAACAGTAAACGGGAAAATAGGTCTCAGTTCCCAGTAATAATAACAAGGGATATAGGTCTCAATTTCCAGTTATAATAACAAGGGATATATGTCTCCATTTCCGGCTACAGTAACCGGGAATATAAGCTTTCAATCCCGGCAACAACAACGGAGGATATAAAACTGCGTTTCCAGTGACAGTAACCGTGGTTATAATCTTCACTCCCGGGAACAATAACACGAGGATAGTTGCCTTAATTTCTGGCAAAAGTAACCGGGAATATTTGTCTTCATTTCTGGCTTTGATAATCATGGATATAGCTCCATTTCCGGCCACAATAGCTGCGAATTATTCCGGCCACAATCCAGGGAAATAAACGTCCATTCCTGGCAATAATAACCGGGAACATACTCTTTTATTATCGGGAACAATAACTGTGGATATATATACCGTCATTCATGGCCACAATAAACGGGGATATAATCCTCGATTCCTTGCCATAAGAAAAGTGGGTGTATGCTTCCATTTACGGTCACAATAGCCGGGGGTAATTTCTTGAATTCCCTTGCACAATAACCTAGAGTATATGCTTCCATTCCCGGACAAAATAAGCTGGATATATGCATCTGTTGCTGGCAAATATGACGTGGATAAGTGCCTCTGTCCCCTAGAACAATACCCTTGGATACAAGCCTCCATTCCCGGCAACAACAACTGGAGATATATGCTTCCCTTTCCGACAACAACAACCAGAGACATATGCCTCTATCTACAGCCGAAATGACTGGGAAAATATGCCTCCATTCCCTAGCAACAATAACAGGAATATGTGCTTCATTCCTAGCAACAATAACCGGAGATATATTCCTCTCTTATCGGCAAGAATAACGAGATATATGCTTTCATTCCTGGCAAAATTAAACGGGATATAAACCTACATTTCCTTGATATGAGCCTCTGTTTCCTTCGTCAATAACTCGGGTATATGTCTTCATTCTAGGCAACAATAACCAGGGGTATAAGCCTACATTCCCTGCAACAGTAACTCTGAATATAAGCCTACAATCCCTGCAATAATAATCTGGTGTACAAGCTTCTCATCTTGGCCTACAATATACGGAGACATATGCTTCCATTTCCGGCAACAGTAACGGGGATATGAGCTTCAATCCCACAACAATAACAGGGGATACATTTTGCCATTCTCGAGAAAAGTAACTGTATACATACATATATATATATATATATATATATATATATATATATATATATATATATATATATATATATATATATATATATATATATATATATATATATATACATAATTATGTATATATGCTTTATTTCTGGCCACAGTTACCGGGGATATATGCACCTATTCTCGACAATAATAACAGGGGATATACGCCCTCCATTCTTGGGAACAATAACCGGGGATGTATGCCTCCATTTCCGGCTGCAATAACAAGGGATATGATAGCCCATATTTGTCCATAATAATCGTGGATACAATCTTCATTCCCTGCTATAGTGACCGGGGATATAATATCCATTTCCGGCCAAACCGAGTTATATGATTTTATTTCCGGCAACAAAAACCGTGGATATAAGCCTCTATTTTCGGCAACAAAAGCCGATGATATATGCCTCTATTCCCAGCAAAAATAACGGAGGATATATGCCTTCATTTCCTAGCAAAAATAACAGGTTATACAATCCTCCATTCCCGGCAACATATAATTGAGGATATTAGCTCCCTCCCCGTCAACATGAGCATGGAATATATGCTTCTATTTCCGTCGACAATAACCAAAAATAACGGGGATATACGCTTTACTCTCCGCAACAGTAACCGACGAGACATGCCTACATTTCCGGGAAAAGTAACCGGATATAAATGTCCCCTTTTCCGGCCACAATAAGCAAAGATATATGCCACAAAAACCGGCCACAAAACTGAGGACATTTGCCTCATCCCGGCCACACTACTAATGATATATCTATTTCCGGCAATAATAACCGTTGATATATACCTCCTTCTCGAGAACAGTAACCGGGGATGTATACTTCTACTCCCGGCAACAGTAAACATGGATAGGTCTTCATTCCTGGTCTTAATAACCCTGGATACAGCCTCCATTTGCTGCCGTAGTAACCGGGGATATCAGCCTCCATTCCCGGACAAAATAATCGGGGATACATATTTTCGCCACAATGGCTTGAGATATACCCTCCATTCCCTGCCACAATAACACGGGATATATGCCTATATTCCCAGAAACAATAATCTAGGATAAATGTTTTAATGCCTAGTAACAGTATCCGGGATGTACGTCTTCATCCTAGGCAACAATAACCGGGGATATGTCTCTATCCCAGCAATAACAAACGGGATATATGCCGATATTCATTGCAACAATAACCGGAGATATATATTTTTCTTCCTAGCCATGATAACCAAGGATATAATCCTCCATTCCTTGCAACAATAACCGGGGATATATGCCTCTATTCCCGAAAACAATAACAGGGTATTCAATCTTCTATTTTCGGCAACAAGAACAAGGTTATATGCCTCTATTAACTGCAACAGTAACAAGATATATAAGCCTCCATCTCCGGCAATGATGAACATGAATATATGCCTCTATTTCCAGATATGATAACCAGGATATAAGAATCCATTCCCGACCATAATGACAAGTGATATAAGCCTCACTCCTGGCAATAATCAGAGATACATGTCTCCATTCCCACCACAATAGCCGGTGATATATGCCTCTATTCGTGACAACAATAACCGGGGTATAAGCCTCCATTCCCGATAACAATATCCAGGGATATATGCCTCATTTCCCGGCAAAAATAACCGATGGATATAAGTCTTCAATGTCAGCAACAAGAACGGGGGATATATGTCTCCATTCCTGGCTACATTAATTGAGGATATAAACCTCATTTTCCGGCAACAATAATCAGGGAAATATGTCGATATTCCTGGCCACAGCAAAGGAAAATATATGCCTTCATTCCCGGCAATAATGGCAGCGCATATATGCCTCCATTTCCGGCGACAATAACCGGGAATATATGCTTCCATTCCCGGCTACAATAACCTTTGCTATACAGTCAACATAGACATAACTCACCCATGTAGTGGAAGTATTTATTCCAAGTAGAATAAGAAATGTAAGAACTTTGCTAGGTCAGAGCAGTTAGACTGCCGCTCCTGACGTTTAGTAGGAATATCTGGAGGAGAAGGAGGAAGAGGGGGAGGACGACGGCGAATTAGGAAACTGTGGTCACATGAACCAGTCGGGGACGGCGTTGTAGTAGCTATAACGTAAATGACTGGAATTAAGGAAACTGATAAATCCATAGTGTTAAAAAAGTGGTCATGATGGTTTGGAATATCGGTGAGTAAAATTTGCGCTTGATTACAAAAGCAGAGAAATAAGAGACCTATCTGTGGCTACGAGTTCCCCTACCATCTGTATGGGAGAATATCATCTAATGAGTGCGGGGTATATTGAAATTTTACAAAAGTCACTTTAGCTTGAGGATGAGACGATTTCACAGCCTTATGGCATGAATCTAGAGAGACAAAGAAAGTCATAAAATTTGTCAAGTTAGAATAGTGGGTAAGCGGAGTGAAAACAGGACCTGGAGATTTAAGATCCACAAGGTGTGGAACGGGCATAGTGGTGTTCGAATATATATATATATATATATATATATATATATATATATATATATATATATATATATATATATATATATATATATATATATATATATATATATATATATAAATATATATAAATATATATATATATATATATATATATATATATATATATATATATATATATATATATATATATATATATATATATATATATTTATATATATATATATATATATATATATATATATATATATATATATATATATATATATATATATATATATATATATATATATATATATATATATATATATATATATATATATATATATATATATATATATATAAGAGGTAGTAAAAGCTTTGCGGAAGATGAAAGCCGGCAAGGCAGCAGGTTTGGATGGTATTGCAGTGGAATTTATAAAAAAAAGGGGGTGACTGTATTATTGACTGGTTGGTAAGGTTATTTAATGTATGTATGACTCATGGTGAGGTGCCTGAGGATTGGCGGAATGCGTGCATAGTGCCATTGTACAAAGGCAAAGGGGATAAGAGTGAGTGCTCAGATTTCAGAGGTATAAGTTTGTTGAGTATTCCTGGTAAATTATATGGGAGGGTATTGATTGAGAGGGTGAAGGCATGTACAGAGCATCAGATTGGGGAAGAGCAGTGTGGTTTCAGAGGTGGTAGAGGATGTGTGGATCAGGTGTTTGCTTTGAAGAATGTATGTGAGAAATACTTAGAAAAGCAAATGGATTTGTATGTAGCATTTATGGATCTGGAGAAGGCATATGATAGAGTTGATAGAGATGCTCTGTGGAAGGTATTAAGAATATATGGTGTGGGAGGCAAATTGTTAGAAGCAGTGAAAAGTTTTTATCGAGGATGTAAGGTATGTGTACGTGTAGGAAGAGAGGAAAGTGATTGGTTCTCAGTGAATGTAGGTTTGCGGCAGGGGTGTGTGATGTCTCCATGGTTGTGTGATTTGTTTATGGATGGGGTTGTTAGGGAGGTGAATGCAAGAGTTTTGGAAAGAGGGGCAAGTATGAAGTCTGTTGTGGATGAGAGAGCTTGGGAAGTGAGTCAGTTGTTGTTCGCTGATGATACAGCGCTGGTGGCTGATTCATGTGAGAAACTGCAGAAGCTGGTGACTGAGTTTGGTAAAGTGTGTGAAAGAAGAAAGTTAAGAGTAAATGTGAATAAGAGTAAGGTTATTAGGTACAGTAGGGTTGAGGGTCAAGTCAATTGGGAGGTAAGTTTGAATGGAGAAAAACTGGAGGAAGTAAAGTGTTTTAGATATCTGGGAGTGGATCTGGCATCGGATGGAACCATGGAAGCGGAAGTGGATCATAGGGTGGGGGAGGGGGCGAAAATCCTGGAAGCCTTGAAGAATGTGTGGAAGTCGAGAACATTATCTCGGAAAGCAAAAATGGGTATGTTTGAAGGAATAGTGGTTCCAACAATTTTGTATGGTTGCAAGGCGTGGGCTATGGATAGAGTTGTGCGCAGGAGGGTGGATGTGCTGGAAATGAGATGTTTGAGGACAATGTGTGGTGTGAGGTGGTTTGATCGACTAAGTAACGTAAGGGTAAGAGAGATGTGTGGAAATAAAAAGAGCGTGGTTGAGAGAGCAGAAGAGGGTGTTTTGAAATGGTTTGGGCACATGGATAGAATGAGTGAGGAAAGATTGACCAAGAGGATATATGTGTCGGAGGTGGAGGGAACGAGGAGAAGTGGGAGACCAAATTGGAGGTGGAAAGATGGAGTGAAAAAGATTTTGTGTGATCGGGGCCTGAACATGCAGGAGGGTGAAAGGAGGGCAAGGAACAGAGTGAATTGGACCGATGTGGTATACCGGGATTGACGTGCTGTCAGCGGATTGAATCAGGGCATGTGAAGCGTCTGGGGTAAACCATGGAAAGCTGTGTAGGCATGTATATTTGCGTGTGTGGACGTGTATGTATATACATGTGTATGGGGGTGGGTTGGGCCATTCTTTCGTCTGTTTCCTTGCGCTACCTCGCAAACGCGTGAGACAGAGGCAAAAAAAAAAAAAAGAAAAAGAAAAAAAAAAAAAATATATATATATATATATATATATATATATATATATATATATATATATATATATATATATATATATACATGTATATATATATATTTATTTTACTTTGTCGCTGTCTCCCGCGTTTGCGAGGTAGCGCAAGGAAACAGACGAAAGAAATGGCCCAACCCACCCCCATACACATGTATATACATACACGTCCACACACGCAAATATACATACCTATACATCTCAATGTACACATATATATTCACACACAGACACATACATATATACCCATGCACACAATTCACACTGTCTGCCTTTATTCATTCCCATCGCCACCTTGCCACACATTTATACCTATTGTTAAAGTTTTTTTTTCTGAAATCTTGCTTATAAAATCACTGCATAGTATTTGTTAATTCTAATATTAATGATCATGCATTGATTAGCTCCACTCACTTGGCTTGAAGTATACCTGAAACCATCTGAAGTACAGAGAACTGTTTTGGAAATTGCATTTCTAATTAGGAAAGCTGAAATGCCATATTAGTTTACACACTTTGAAACTAAATATCAAAGAATAGCAAATACAATCTTACAGTAGTCCTTTTTTATGGGACATTGTGGATGAACAAAATTATTACAAAAAGGCTTGTTAACGAAGATCAATTAAAGATTGAGATGATGCTGTCTTCATAGTTAACCAATCAGGTGGTATTTCAGTGTTCTCAGCACAGGGTATTTGAAATAATTCATTTCTTTCAACCATGTGTCATAGTCCAACATTTGCTTGAATGAATGGGATGGCTGTTGAATTCCTTAAGAAAGGAGGTTATTTTGTTGTTGACTGGTTATTTAGTACTATTTGTGGCTTATGGTGTGGTGTCTGAGGATTGACAGAATACCTGTGTAGTGCTATTGGGTAAAGCCAAAGGGAACAAAAGTGATTCTTCAAATTACAAAGGTATAACTTGTTGAGTGTACCTGGTAAACACTATGGGACAGGAGTGATTGAGAGAGTGGTGGGATATGCAAGTTTCAGATTGGGGAGGAACTGTATTGCTTCAAAAGTGGTAGAGGATGAGTGGATCAGGTGTGTGCTCTAAAAAATGTGTGTGGGGAAACACTTAAGAGAAACAGAAAGATCCCCTGCCATCACTCTCTCTCTCTCTCTCTCTCTCTCTCTCTCTCTCTCTATATATATATATATATATATATATATATATATATATGGGGACAGGGGAGAAACAACACCCCCACGCATTCCCCGCGCGTCGCAGAAAGCGACTAAAAGGGGAGGGAGCGGGGGTATATATATATATATATATATATATATATATATATATATATATATATATATATATATATATATATATATATTTCTTTCTTTTTCTTTCAAATTATTCGCCATTTTCCGCATTAGCAAGATAGCGTTAAGAACAGAGGAGTGGGCCTTTGAGGGAATACCCTCACCTGGCCCAATTCTCTGTTCCTTCTTTTGGAAAATTAAAAAAAAAACGAGAGGGGAGGATTTCCAGCCCCCCGCTCCCTCCCCTTTTAGTCGCCTTCTACGACATGCAGGGAATACGTGGGAAGTATTCTTTCTTCCCTATCCCCAGGGAACACACACACACACACACACACACACACACACACATATATATATATATATATATATATATATATATATATATATATATATGTATATATATATTTATATATATATATATATATATATATATATATATTTTTTTTTTTTTTATACTATTCGCCATTTCCCGCGAGCGATAGCGAGGTAGCGTTAAGAACAGAGGACTGGGCCTTTTTTGGAATATCCTCACCTGGCCCCCTCTGTTCCTTCTTTTGGAAAAAAAAAAAAAAAAAAGAGAGAGGGGAGGATTTCCAGCCCCCCGCTCCCTCCCCTTTTAGTCGCCTTCTACGACACGCAGGGAATACGTGGGATGTATTCTTAATCCCCTATCCCCAGGGATAGAATATATATATATATATATATATATATATATATATATATATATATATATATATATATATATATATATATATATATATATACATATATATATTTTTTTTTTTTTTTCTTTTGCTTTGTCGCTGTCTCCCGCGTTTGCGAGGTAGCGCAAGGAAACAGACGAAAGAAATGGCCCAACCCACCCCCATACACATGTATATACATACGTCCACACACGCAAATATACATACCTACACAGCTTTCCATGGTTTACCCCAGACGCTTCACATGCCCTGATTCAATCCACTGACAGCACGTCAACCCCGGTATACCACATCGATCCAATTCACTCTATTCCTTGCCCTCCTTTCACCCTCCTGCATGTTCAGGCCCCGATCACACAAAATCTTTTTCACTCCATTTTTCCACCTCCAATTTGGTCTCCCTCTTCTCCTCGTTCCCTCCACCTCCGACACATATATCCTCTTGGTCAATCTTTCCTCACTCATTCTCTCCATGTGCCCAAACCATTTCAAAACACCCTCTTCTGCTCTCTCAACCACGCTCTTTTTATTTCCACACATCTCTCTTACCCTTACGTTACTTACTCGATCAAACCACTTCACACCACACATTGTCCTCAAACATCTCATTTCCAGCACACCCATCCTCCTGCGCACCACTCTATCCATAGCCCACGCCTCGCAACCATACAACATTGTTGGAACCACTATTCCTTCAAACATACCCATTTTTGCTTTCCGAGATAATGTTCTCGACTTCCACACATTCTTCAAGGCTCTCAGAATTTTCGCCCCCTCCCCCATCCTATGATCCACTTCCGCTTCCATGGTTCCATCTGCTGCCAGATCCACTCCCAGATATCTAAAACACTTTACTTCCTCCAGTTTTTCTCCATTCAAACTCACCTCCCAATTGACTTGACCCTCAACCCTACTGTACCTAATAACCTTGCTCTTATTCACATTTACTCTTAACTTTCTTCTTTCACACACTTTACCAAACTCAGTCACCAGCTTCTGCAGTTTCTCACATGAATATATATATATATATATATATATATATATATATATATATATATATATATATATATATATATATATATATATATATATATATATATATATATATATATATATACATATGGCCAATTTTTGCAGGAAAATAATGCAAATGACTGTGGGATGTATAAAAGAAAGAGGCAGGTGGTCAAGAGAAAGGTGCAAGAGGCGAAAAAGAGGGCAAATCACATTTGGGGTGAGAGAGTATCATTAAATGTTAGGGAGAGTAAAAAGAAGTTTTGGAAGGAGGTAAATAAAGTGAGCAAGACAAGGGAACAAATGGGAACATGAATGAAGGGGGCTAATGGGGAGGTGAAAAGAAGTAGTGGTGATGTGAGAAGGATATGGAGTGGGTATTTTGAAGGCTTGTTGAATGTGTTTGATGATAGAGTAGCAGACATAGGTTGTTTTGGTGGAGGTGGCATTCAAAGTGAGAGGGTTAGGGAGAATGATTTGGTAAACAGAGAAGAGGTAGTAAAAGCTTTGTGGAAGATGAAAGCCGGCAAGGCAGCAGGTTTGGATGGTATTGCAGTGGAATTTATTAAAAAAGGGGGTGACTGTATTGTTGACTGGTTGATAAGGTTATTTAATGTATGTATGACTCATGGTGAGGTGCCTGAGGACTGGTGAAATGCTTGCATAGGGCCAATGTACAAAGGCAAAGGGGATAAGAATGAGTGCTCAAATTTCAGAGGTATAAGTTTGTTGAGTATTCCAGGGAAATTATATGAGAAGGTATTGATTAAGAGGGTGAAGGCATGTACAGAGCATCAGATTGGGGAAGAGCAGTGTGGTTTCAGAAATGGAAGAGGATGTGTGGATCAGCTGTTTGCTTTGAAGAATGTATGTGAGAAATACTTAGAAAAGCAAATGGATTTGTATGTAGCATTGATTGATATGGAGAAGGCATATGATAGAGTTGATAGAGATGCTCTGTGGAAGGTATTAAGAATATATGGTGTGGGAGGTAAGTTGTTAGAAGCAGTGAAACGTTTTTATCGAGGATGTAAGGCATGTGTACGTGTAAGGAAGAGAGGAAAGTGATTGGTTCTCAGTGAATGTTTGTTTGCGGCAAGGGTGTGAGATGTCTCCTTGGTTGTTTGATTTGTGTATGGATAGGGTTGTTAGGGAGATGAATGCAAGAGTTTTGGAAAGAGGGGCAAGTATGCAGTCTGTCGTGAATGAGAGAACTTGGTAAGTGAGTCAGTTGTTGTTTGCTGATGATACAGCGCTGGTGTCTGATTCGTGCGAGAAACTGCAGAAGCTGGTGATTGAGTTTGGTAAAGTGTGTGAAAGAAGAAAGCTGAGAGTAAATGTGAATAAAAGCAAGGTTATTAGGTACAGTAGGGTTGAGGGACAAGCCAATTGATAGGTAAGTTTGAATGGAGAAAAACTGGAGGAATAAAGTGTTTAGATATCTGGAAGAGGATTTGGCAGCGGATGGAGCCATGGGAGCGGAAGTGAATCATGTGGTGGGGGAGGGGGCGAAAGTTTTGGGAGCGATGAAAAATGTGTGAAAGTCGAGAACGTTATCTTGGAAAGCAAAGTTGGGTATGTTTGAGAGAATAGTGGGTACAACAATGTTATATGGTTGCGAGTCTTGGGCTACCGATAGAGTTGTGTGGAGGAGGGTGGATGTGCTGGAAATGAGATGTTTGAGGACAATATGTGGTGTGAGGTGGTAAGTAATGAAAGGTAAGAGAGGTGTGTGGTAATAAAGAGAGTGTAACTGAGAGAGCAGAAGAGGATGTTTTGAAATGGTTTGGTCACATGGAGAGAATGAGTGAGGAAAGATTGACAAGGAGGATATATGTATCAGAGGTGGAGGGAACGTGAAGTGAGAGACCAATTGGAGATGGAAGGATGGAGTGAAAAGGATTATGAGTGATCGGGGCCTGAACATGCAGGAGGGTGAAAGGCGTGCAAGGAATAGAGTGAATTGGAACGATGTGGTATACCGGGGTCGACGTTCTGTCAATGGATTGAACCAAGGAATGTGAAGCGTCTGGGGTAAACCATGGAAAGTTTTGTGGGGCCTGGATGTGGAAAGGGAGCTGTGGTTTCGGTGCATTATACATGACAGCTAGAGACTGAGTGTGAACGAATGTGGCCTTTGTTGTTTTTTCCTAGCGCTACCTCGCACACATGCGGGGGGAGAGGATTGTCATTTCATGTGTGGCGGGGTGGCGACGGGAATGAATAAGGGCAGACTGTATGAATTATATACATGTGTATACATTATATACATGTATATATGTATATGTCTGTGTGTATATATATATGTATACGTTGAGACGGGTAGGTATGTGTATGTGCTGTGTGTGGACGTGTATGTATGTACCTGTGTATTTGGGTGGGTTGGGCCATTCTTTCGTCTGTTACCTTGCAATACCGCGCTAACGAGGGAGGCAGCGACAAAGTGTAATAAATAAATAAATAAACATATAAATATATATATATATATATATATATATATATATATATATATATATATATATATATATATATATATATATATATCTTTTTTCATACTATTTTTCATTTTTTTCCAGCGTTAGCAAGGTAGCGTTAAAAACAGAGGACTGGGCCTTTGAGGGAATATCCTCACTTGGTTCCCTTCTCTGTTCCTTCTTTTGGAAAATTAAAAAAAAAAAGAGAGGGGAGGATTTCCAGCCCCCCGCTCCCTCCCCTTCTAGTCGCCTTCTACGACACGCAGGGAATACGTGGGATAAAACATTATATCGGAGAGCAAAAATGGGTATGTTTGAAGGAATAATAGTTCCAACAATATTGTATGATTGCGAGTCGTGGGCTATAGATAGGGTTGTACGAAGGAGGGTGGATGTGTTGGAAGTTTTTGAGGACAGTATGTAGTGTGAGGGTTTGATCGAGTATGTAATGAAAGGGTAAGAGAGATATGTTGAAATATTAAGAGTGTGATTGAGAGAGCAGAAGAGGGTGTGTTGAAATGGTTTGGACATATGGAGAGAATGAGTGAGAAAAGATTGCAAAAGAGGATATATGTGTCAAAGGTGGAGGGAACAAGGAAAAGCGGGAGACTAAATTGGAGGTGGAAGCTTAGAGTGGTAAAGATTTTGAGTGATCGGGGCCTGAAGATACAGAAGTGTGAAAGTTGTGCAAGGAATAGAGTGAATTGGAACGATGTGGTATACCGGGGTCGACGTGCTGTCAATGGATTGAACCAGGGCATGTGAAACGTCTGGGGTAAACCATGGAAAGGTATGTGGGGTCTGGATGTGGAAAGGGAGCTGTAGTTTCGGTGCATTACACATGACAGCTAGAGACTGAATGTGAACGAATGTGGCCTTTTTTTGCCTGAATTCCTGGTGCTACTTTGCTGAAACAGGGGCTGGCGATGCACTAGCCTGAGCCATTTTATCGACCAACCTTAATGGGTGGATGAACAGGTAGGTTGACTGTGGATCGACTACCGGAACCACGATTCGAACCTATGTGCTCGAACATTGGGGGCTCGTGAATGCGTCACAATCAGGAACGCTAACCGTTAAACATTTACATGTGTTTTTATAAAGACGGATTATAGTAACGCCCTGTGCAATAGTACAGCGATCGCTCTTTCCGTCGTCTGTTCCTTCCTGACCACAGGAAGCGATCCTTTTGTGGCGCCTTCCTGGCCACACCAAGCTATCCTTTTGTTGTTCTCTCTTGGCTTCATCAGGCTATCCCTTTGTGATTGCCTGCAGGCCACGCCAAGATATCCCACCTGGACATACCAAGCTGTTCTTTTGTTGTTCAATCCTGGTTACACCAAACTAACCTTTTGTAATTATTTCTTAGGCACACCAAACAGTCCTTTTTTGGTCCCTTCTTGGCCGCACCAAACTATCCTTTTCCTGTCCCTCCTGGCCACATCATACTATTCTTTAGTGCTTCCTTCTTTCTCTTCGGCCACACCAAAGTGTCCTTTTGCAATCCCTTCCTGATCACACCAAGGTATCCTTTTGAGGCCACTTCCTGACCAGTCAATTTTTCTTTTGTGGTCACTTCCTGGCCATACTAAGCTATCCTTTTCTTATCCCTCCTACCCACACCAAATTATCCTCTTGTTTCTCCTGGCCACATCAAGTTATCCTATCGTTGCCTTTTCTTGGCCATACAAAACCATCCTTTTGATCTCCTGGCCACACCAAGTTATTCTATCATTGCCCTTTCCTGGCCACACCAAGTCATATCGGTGCCCTTTCGTGGCCACACCGAAAATATCCTTTTGATCTCCTTCTGGCCACACCAAATTATCATTTCGTTGCCCTTTCCTAGCCACACCAAAATATCCTTCCGCTGTCTCTCCTAGGCCACATCAAAGTATCCTTTTGTTGCCATTTCCTGGCCACACCAAACGACGCCTTTTTTTTTTGGTTTCTCCTTGCTACACCAATATATCCTTTTGTTGCTCCTCCCGGCCACATCAAAGTTTTATGCTTCATCCTTCCTTCCATCATAGCCACACTTTACGTGAAATAATTTTCTTGTGTCTTTTTCTAAAGTCAAAGAAGAAAAAGTTTCAAAAGTGAATAATAAGTAAAAGCTACAACCAAAGCCATTATTCGATGTTCCTTAAAATGCATGTATAACACATTTTCAAACATTAACACATCACCCAACCCAATTTTGCTACCAAAACCTTTTATATTTTTCCGTCATCATCAATAATTCTGCTGTATATTCCAATCTCTTTTTTACTGTTATATCCATATTCCTGGCCCGGCAACCCCTGTAGGTCAAAGGTCAGCTCAAGGAGGGGAAGCAGCAGGCTAAAGGTTCCCCCTCTTTAAGTCTGATCTATTTCTGGTGGCATTCAATTACTCGGTATAAACTAGAAAACTTTTGAAGCTCTTCTCATTACACTCTCTCCCTCGCCGTCGGCAAGGTGTGGTGAAGGTTATGCCTCACTTACCTCAGAATCTTATAAAAACGACAGAAAAAACTTTCGAGTTGAAGCCCTCATATATTATGAACACTATCAAACTGAAAAGGTTCAAGATCAGTCGTGTATATGAAGTATTGTTCAAAGATCCCTTTGACCATTCACCGTAAGGCTGCCGCTCTGTAACTCATATGCCAGTGGGTCCATTCCGTTTTCCTGTAAGATCATGTTGCTTTGATGCTGAAAAAATCGTTGCTCACTTAAAACAAAGATTCTAATTGTCCCTTCCTGAGCTGAGGGTAGTGTCGCTAAGCACTGCAGCTTTCAGAGGAGTTGAATCTCCCCGTCTCCTTTTATATAGAGTGACCTTGGTTCATAATCCTGAATTCTGTTTCCTGGTATTGTACCTTTCCCTTCCTCTATCTTCCTCTTCCCAGGAAGATACATCTATACATCTATACATCTAGCTGCATTTTCTTTTTACATCAGCTGAAACGCCATAGGCCATAGGCCATAGGGAGACCAAATTGGAGGTGGAAAGATGGAGTGAAAAAGATTTTGTGTGATCGGGGCCTGAACATGCAGGAGGGTGAAAGGAGGGCAAAGAATAGAGTGAATTGGAGCGATGTGGTATACCGGGGTTGACGTGCTGTCAGTGGTTTGAATCAAGGCATGTGTATGGGGGTGGGTTGGGCCATTTCTTTCGTCTGTTTCCTTGCGCTACCTCGCAAACGCGGGAGACAGCGACAAAAAAAAAAAAAAAAAAATATATATATATATATATATATATATATATATATATATATATATATATATATATATATATATATATATATAGGGGATATAGGGGATAGGGGATAGGGGATAGGGGAGAAAGAATACTTCCCACGTATTCCCTGCGTTTCGTAGAAGGCGACTAAAAGGGGAGGGAGCGGGGGGCTGGAAATCCTCCCCTCTCGTTTTTTTTTTTAATTTTCCAAAAGAGGGAACAGAGAATTGCGCCAGGTGAGGGTATTCCCTCAAAGGCCCAGTCCTCTGTTCTTAACGCTACCTCGCTAATGCGGGAAATGGCGAATAGTTTGAAAGAAAAGAAAGATATATATATATATATATATATATATATATATATATATATATATATATATATATATATATATATATATATATATATATATATATATACCTCGCAAACGCGGGAGACAGCGACAAAGCAAGAAAAATATATATATATATATATATATATATATATATATATATATATATATATATATATATATATATATATATATATTCCTAACTTAAGTCAGTTACCCAATTTGTCGACCAACTCATGGAAAAAGATCCGCAATTGCGTTTATTATGGACAGAATTCCTTTACCAGGATTCGAACCTATGTGTTCGACCCCAGCATCACTTCCTTATTTCTATTTCTTGGTCTATCCACTTTCCTCATTACATTGCTTAATACCGTCTACTACCCTTGCTCTGGTCCAGAGCTTTAACTTCCTTACATATGTCCCAGTGTCATTATCCTCCCTGCTCTGGTTCACACACTCATTTGTTGACGATCCTCTTACCTCACTCCTCTGGTCCACACTCTTCACCTTCCTCCCTTGGCCTAAAGTCCCAGTGGTCCATACTCCCATTCCTCCCTTGTCCAAAACTTGCCTTTCTATCTCGGTCCATAGGCATTTGTCCCTCTTCCATGCCCAGCTTTCTTCGATTGATATACAACCCATCTCCTTCGCTCCAACATAGGGCTACCCTCCTCTAATGTCCACTCTCCTCCAAGTCTCACCTCCCTTTGAAACCTTCCCTACTGATGTCTTGTGCTCCATAATTCCAACCCTTGCTCAAGATCGTCTTATTCACATGACCCAGAATGTCTTCATTATCCTTCGGCTTACATACTCCGGTCAAAAAGAGTGCCTGCTAGACTTTCTCTGTCAACCTTCGTTGCTCTAGTCCCTCTACTGTATCCAGCTGTCTACCTTCCCTACCTCATCCCTCAGGTCCATAACAACCCCAACCTACGTTTACAGCGCCCAATCCAATATTCATCAATATCACAAAAGTTTTGTCTGCAATCGAGCTGACCCAGCAAACAATTGTACAAGCACACACACACGTTCACACTTTAATAAACGTACATATAAGGGCAAATATACATAGCATGAAAACATTCAAATATTAGTCCGGTCGTTTGTTAGATGTTTACAATAGCAGTGTTAAAGCTGATGAGGGGGTTGTGGCTGGTGGCCGTGCAGGGATGGTGGTTAGGTAGCGTTTGTGACTGGTTAGGAAAAATGGTTGGCGTGATTTGGAGACAGGGTGGGGATGTGGTTGGATGATGCCACTAACTAGGTGAGAAAAGTTGTTGAATAGTGTTGAACTCGGTAGTGGTAGGCGCCGGATAGATATGGTGGTTGGCTTGTGTTGGACGCCAAATAGATATGGTGGTTGGCTAGTGTTGGACGCCAGATAGATATGGTGGTTGGCTTGTGTTGGACGCCAGATAGATATGGTGGTTGGCTAGTGTTGGACGCCAGATAGATATGGTGGTTGGCTTGTGTTGGACGCCAGATAGATATGGTGGTTGGCTTGTGTTGGACGCCAGATAGATATGGTGGTTGGCTAGTGTTGGACGCCAGATAGATATGGTGGTTGGCTTGTGTTGGACGCCAGATAGATATGGTGGTTGGCTAGTGTTGGACGCCAGATAGATATGGTGGTTGGCTAGTGTTGGACGCCAGATAGATATGGTGGTTGGCTTGTGTTGGGCGACAGATAGATATGGTGGTTGGCTAGTGTTGGGCGCCAGATGACTATGGTGGCTGGCTCGTGTTGAACGCTGAACATCTGTGATGACTGGCTAAAGTAATACGCCGGATAGGTATGGTGGTTGACTAGTACTGGGTGTCGGATAGAGGTGGTAGTTAGCTAGCGCTGGACGTATGATAGATATGATGATTGGCTAGTGCTGGACGTATGACAGATACGATGATTTGATGATTGGCTAGCGCTGGACTCCGGATAGATGGCTGGCTAGTGTTGGACACCGCATAGAGATGGTAATTAGTTGTTGGTTAAGGGTAAGCTTATGGCTCGGTAGCGCGAAAGGCTGGGTAGGTGGTTAGAAAAGGTCAACAGGTCGTCGTGGTATCAAAACACAAATCATAATGGCAGGGAATGGTGACCAAACTTTTGGCTGGGTCTGGATAGTGGCTGAGCTGGTTAGTAGCTGGGTTCGGTTAGAGGATGGGCTAGTAGTGGCTAGGATTGGACGGTGACTGTGTTTCGCTAAAAGTGCTGCCCGGTGAGAGACTAGGCTTGGTCAGTGGCTGGGTGTGGCCTTGATGGGTGTGGCTCTGGTGGATGAGCATGGCTATTGGTTGGGCTAAGCTGGTGGTTGAGTCCGGTTGGTGGTTGGACCTGGCTAGTTGCTAGGCATGTCTGCTGGTTGGGCCTGGTAAATGGCTGAGTCTAGCTGATGACTGGACCTAGTTCGTGGTTAAACCTGGAGGTTGTGACTGATTGGGCCTGGCTAGTCCATGGGTCCAGGTGGAGGCTTGACCTGGCTGGCGGGTGTCTGACGAGCGTCAGCGCCTGGTCGATGACTGGGCTGGTTATTGGCTGGGACTGGTTGATGGATGGGATTGGTTGGTGAATGCGGTTGCTTGGTTGCTCGGGTTGTTAGTAGCTTGCCTGTCTTATAGCCTGGCTTGGCAAGGGTACGAATATGTTTGGTCGTTCGGTCCAATATCTATCTATCTATCTATCTATCTATCTATCTATCTATCTATATATATATATATATATATATATATATATATATATATATATATATACAGCGACAGCGACAAAGCAAAATAAATGAACAAATACATATATATATATATATATATATATATATATATATATAATATATATATATATATATATATATATATATATATATATATATATATATATATATATATATATATATATATTGGTCTACTATCACAGCCTCTCAACTTGGCAGGACTGGAACATTTTGCACATATTTATCCAGACTATTTTTTCATTGGGAAGTCTCTAATGATTCTAGGTAGAGTGTAAGACAGGTTAGGAACCTAGGCATTAATTTTTTTTTTTAACTCACCAATCAAGGCCATCTTGGGTACAAAGATAAACTAAGAGAAAATGAATTTAGAAATTATTCCGGTGTTTGTAAAACTGATAATCAAGGGTAGAAAGGTTTTGGAAGAGGGAAAGACCCAAGAAGGAAGAGAATTCCACAGTTTAGCTCTTCAAGGAAAAGAATCCACTGTCAGTCTTCCTGTGGCTGGTTTTACACACACCAACTTTTAAGGGGGAGCAGCCAAATGCGGGTCTTCGCCTTGAATCATGACAGGGACACTTGCAGACAGTTCCTGATAATGGACAAATTAAGACCTGTAGAATGGGAAAAGGGCACCAACATCATGACATGCAGAAAGGGATGGTTGAAGGAAAGTGATATTAGGTGGATTAGTAAGATGTAAGGTCTTTGATTCCATCGTAGCAAATAAAATCCCTGTAGATATGACACAATAGCTCACAAGAAAAATAATCTTGGCACTGGTACAAATTCCCTAGCTTTTGGCAAGTCAGTTTTATGATGTTCATTATATGAGTTTTCTAGGATAGAGGGAAATGGGTGACACTTAAAGATATTTTGTTCTAGCACTTATATTGAACAAGGTTACTGCTTCCACATTCTGAGACGTTGCACACAGCTGAAATGAGAGAGGAAATTTTTATAAGTATAAGAAGTATAAGACATACGTATAAGACATTTCAAAGATTGTCAAGATCTCTTCAGCCAAGGAAATTAGTGTTTGATATCAGTGTGAGTGAAACAGAAGTTACTGTGACTTCGAGAAGTTTTTGCATTCCAGTTATAACTGAGCAGTGAATATCTAAGAAGTCCCTAACAGGCGATTCTGAATCATATATGAAAATTTGCAAGTGTGATATGATAAACATTATTAAAGGAAAATGGGCAGATATTTAAGTGATCTAGCTAGAAAAGTTGACTTGGAACAGAGGGGTATCCAAGTCAACTCTAGTCGCCTGAAACCCCAAGCCACATGCTGCATCGTCTTTTGACTCATTACTTAGTCTCATCTATCTCATCTCATTTTTCTGTAATTTTAAGACATTTTCATACTTTGTTGTTTATATTTCATTCATCTGTGCTGTGTTCAATTGCTTATTGTACTTAGATATGTATGTATATATAAGTGAAAGTGTCCTGTAAATGAATTGAGCATGTGTGTGTATATGGATATATATATATATATATATATATATATATATATATATATATATATATATATATATATATATATATATATATATATATATATATATATATATATATATATATATACATATATATATATATATATATATATATATATATATATATATATATATATATATATATATATATATATATATATATATATATATATATTTATCCCTGGGGATAGGGGAGAAAGAATACTTCCCACGTATTCCCTGCATGTCGTAGAAGGCGACTAAAAGGGAAGGGAGCAGGGGGGCTGGAAATCCTCCCCTCTCGTTTTTTTTTTAATTTTCCAAAAGAAGGAACAGAGAAGAGGGCCAGATGAGGATATTCCCTCAAAGGCCCAGTCCTCTGTTCTTAACGCTACCTCGCTATCGCGGGAAATGGCGAATAGTATGAAAAAATGAATATATATATATATATATATATGTATATATATATATATATATATATATATATATATATATATATATTATATATATATACATATTACATGACTTGATCCTCTCAATCAATACCCTCCCATATAATTTTCCAGGAATACTCAACAAACATATACCGCTGTAATTTGAACCCTCACCTTTATTCCCTTTGCCTTTGTACAATGGCACTGTGTATGCATTCCGCCAATCCTCAAGCACTTCACCATGAACAATACATACAATGAATATCCTCACCAAAAATCTTTTATTGTCCCTAAAATTTAATGATACTCTCTTACCCCAACTCTCATTTGCCCTCTTTTATACTTCTTGACCTCCTGCCTTTTTCTTTTATGCATCTCCCAGTCTTTTGCACTACTTCCGGTACACCGCATCGTTCCAACTTACTCTATTCCTTGCACGCCTTTCACCCTCCTGCTTGTTCAGGCCCCGATCGCTCAAAATCTTTTTCTCTCCATCCTTCCACCTCCAATTTGATCTCCCACTTCCCTTCGTTCCCTCCACCTCTGACACATATATCCTCTTTGTCAATCTTTCCTCACTAATTCTCTCCATGTGACCAGACTATTTCAAAACACCCTCTTCTGCTCTCTCAACCACACTTTTTTTTTCATTACCACACATCTCTCTTAACCTTTCATTACCTGCTCGATCAAACCACCTCACACCACGTATCGTCCTCAAAAATCTCATTTCTAACACATCCACTTTCCTCCGCACACCCATAGCTATAGCCCACGCCTCGCAACCATATAACATTGTTGGAATCACTATTCCTTCAAACTTGCCCATTTTTGTTTTCTGAGGTAAGGTTCTCGCCTTCAATGCATTCTTCAACGCTCCCAGAGCCGTCGCCCCCTTCCCCACCCTGTGGCTCACTTCCGTTTCCTTAGTTCCATCCGCTGCCAAATCCACTCCCAGATATCTAAAACACTCCACTTCCTCCAGTTCCTCTTCATTCAAATTTACCTCCCAATTGATTTCTCCCTCATCCCTACTGGACCTAATAACCTTGCTCTTATTCACATTTACTTTCAGCTTTCCTCTTTCAAACACTTTACCAAAATCGGTCACCAGCTTCTGCAGTTTCTCATCCGAATCAGCTACCAGTGTTGTATCATCAGCGAACAACAACTGACTCACTTCCCAAGCTCTCTCATCCACAACAGACTGCATACTTGCCCCTCTTTCCAAAACAATCCCATCCAGAAACAAATTAAACAACCATGGAGATATCAGGCACCCCTGCCGCAAACCAACATTCACTTAAAACCAATCACTTTCCTCTCCTCGTACTCCTACACATGCCTTATATTCTCGATAAAACTTTTCACTACTTCTACAAACTTGCCTCCCACACCATATATTCTTAATACCTTCCACAGAACATCTCTATCAACTCTATCATATGCTTTCTCCAGATCCACAAATGCTACATACAAATCCATTTGCTTTTCTAAGTATTCCTCACATACATTCTTCAAAGCAAACACCTGATCCACACATCCGCTACCACTTCTGAAACCACACTGCTCTTCCCCAATCTGATGTTCTGTACATGCCTTCACCATCTCAATCAATACCCTCCCATATAATTTCCCAGGAATAATCAACAAACTTATACCTCAGTAATTTAAGCACTCACTTTTATCCACTTTGCCTTTGTACAATGGCACCATGCAATCATTCCGCCAATCCTCAGGCACCTCACCATGACTCATACATACATTAGATAAGCTTACCAACCAAGGCAACAATACAGTCACCCCCATTTTCTAAGATTCCACTGCAATACCATCCAAGCCCACTGCCTTGCCGGCTTTCATCTTCCGCAAAGCTTTTACTACTTCTTCTTTGTTTACCAAATCATTCTCCCTTACCCTCTCACTTTGCACCCCACCTCGACCAAAACACCCTCTATCTGCCACTCTATCATCAAACACATTCAACGAACCTTGAATATACTCACTCCATCTCCTTCTCACATCACTACTACTTGTTATCACCTCCCCATTAGCCCCCTTCACTGATGTTCCCATTTGTTCCCTTGTCTTACGCACTTTATTTATCTCCTTCCAAAACATCTTTTTATTCTCCCTAAAATGTAATGATACTCTCTCACCCAACTCTCATTTGCCCTCTTTTTCACCTCTTGCACCCTTCTCTTGACCTCCTACCTCTTTATTTTATAAATCTCCCTGTCATTTGCATCTTAGATAGGTTTGCGGCAGGGGTGTGTGATGTCTCCATGGTTGTTTACTTTGTTTATGGATGGGGTTGTTAGGGAGGTGAATGCAATAGTTTTGGAAAGAGGGGCAAGTATGCAGTCTGTTGGGTATGAGAGAGCTTGGGAAGTGAGTCCGTTGTTGTTCGCTGATGATACAGCGCTGGTGGCTGATTCATGTGAGAAACTGCAGAAGCTGGTGACTGAGTTTGGTAAAGTGTGTGAAAGAAGAAAGTTAAGAGTGAATGTGAATAAGAGCAAGGTTATTAGGTACAGTAGGGTTGAGGGTCAAGTTAATTGGGAGGTAAGTTTGAATGGAGAAAAACTGGAGGAAGTAAAGTGTTTTAGATATCTGGGAGTGGATCTGGCAGCGGATGGAACCATGGAAGCGGAAGTGAATCATAGGGTGGGGGAGGGGGCGAAAATCCTGGGAGCCTTGAAGAATGTGTGGAAGTCGAGAACATTATCTCGGAAAGCAAAAATGGCTATGTTTGAAGGAATAGTGGTTCCAACAATGTTGTATGGTTGCGAGGCGTGGGCTATGGATAGAGTTGTGCGCAGGAGGGTGGATGTGCTGGAAATGAGATGTTTGAGGACAATATGTGGTGTGAGGTAGTTTGATCGAGTAAGTAATATAATGGTAAGAGAGATGTGTGGAAATAAAAAGAGCGTGGTTGAGAGAGCAGAAGAAGGTGTGTTGAAATGGTTTGGTCACATGGAGAGAATGAGTGAGGTAAGATTGACCAAGAGGATATATGTATCGGAGGTGGAGGGAACGAGGAGAAGTGGGAGACCAAATTGGAGGTGGAAAGATGGAGTGAAAAAGATTTTGAGTGATCGGGCCCTGAATATGCAGGAGGGTGAAAGGCGGGCAAGGAATAGAGTGAATTGGATGGATGTGGTGTACCGGGGTTGACGTGCTGTCAATGGATTGAATCAGGGTTTGTGAAGAGTCTGGGGTAAACCATGGAAAGTTCTGTGGGGCCTGGATGTGGAAAGGGAGCTGTGGTTACGGTGCATTATTACATGACAGCTAGAGACTGAGTGTGAACGAATGGGGCCTTTGTTGTCTTTTCCTAGCGCTACCTCGCTCACATGAGGGGGGAGGGGGATGTTATTCCATGTGTGGGGAGGTGGCGATGGGAATAAATAAAGGCAAACAGTATGAATTATGTACATGTGTATATATGTATATGTCTGTGTGTGTATATATATGTGTACATTGAGATGTATAGGTATGCATATTTGCGTGTGTGGACGTGTATGTATATACATGTGTATGGGGGTGGGTTGGGCCATTTCTTTCGTCTGTTTCCTTGAGTTACCTCGCAAACGCGGGAGACAGCGACAAAGCAAAGTAATAAAAAAAAAGATATATATATATATATATATATATATATATATATATATATATATATATATATATATATATTTTTTTTTTTTCGTACTATTCGCCATTTCCCGCATTTCCGAGGTAGCGCTAAGAACAGAGGACTGGGCCTTAGAGGGAAAATCCTCACCTGGCCCCCTTCTCTGTTCCTTCTTTAGGAAAATTAAAAAAAATCGAGAGGGGAGGATTTCCAGCCACCCGCTCCCTTCCCCTTTAGTCGCCTTCTACGACACGCAGGGAATACGTGGGAAGTATTCTTTCTCCCCTATCCCCAGGGATAATATAATTAATTTTCCAAAAGAAGGAACAGAGAAGGGGGCCAGGTGAGGATATTCCCTCTAAGGCCCAGTCCTCTGTTCTTAACGCTACCTCGCTAATGCGGGAAATGGCGAATAGTTTGAAAGAAAGAAAAGATATATATATATAAATATATATATATATATATATATATATATATATATATATATATATATATAAATATATATATATATATATATATATTCATTATTTATTTATTTAATTTTGCTTTGTTGCTGTCTCCCGTGTCAGCAAGGCAGCGCATGGAAACAGACGAAAGAATGGCCCAACCCACCCACATACACATGTATATACATACACGTCCACACACAGCACATATACATACCTATACATCTCAATGTATACATATATATACACACACAGACATATATAATTCATACATAATTCATACTGTCTGCCTCTATTCATTCCCATCGCCACCCCGCCACACATGGAATAACAACACCCTCCCCCCTCATGTGTGCGAGGTAGCGCTAGGAAAAGACAGCAAAGGCCCCATTCGTTCACATCCAGTCTCCAGCTGTCATGTAATAATGCACCGAAACCACCGCTCCCTTTCCACATCCAGGCCCCACAGAACTTTCCATGGTTTACCCCAGACGCTTCACATGCCCTGGTTCAATCCATCGACAGCACGTCGACCCCGGTACATATATATTTTTTTTTTTTTTTTTTTCATACTATTCGCCACTTCCCGCGCTAGCGAGGCAGCGTCAAGAACAGAGAACTGGGCCTTTTTTGGAATATCCTCACCTGGCCCCCTCTGTTCCCTCTTTTGGAAAATTAAGAAAAAACGAGAGGGGAGGATTTCCAGCCCCCCGCTCCCTCCCCTTTTAGTCGCCTTCTACGACACGCAGGGAATACGTGGGAAGCATTCTTAATCCCCTATCCCCAGGGATATATATATATATATATATATATATATATATATATATATATATATATATATATATATATATATATATATATATTTTTTTTTTTTTTTTTTTCATACGATTCGCCATTTCCCGCATTTGCGAGGTAGCGTTAAGAACAGAGGACTGGGCCTTAGAGGGAAAATCCTCCCCTGGCCCCCTTCTCTGTTCCTTCTTTTGGAAAATTAAAAAAAAAGACGAGAGGGGAGGATTTCCAGCCACCCGCTCCCTCCCCTTTTAGTCGCCTTCTACGACACGCAGGGAATACGTGGGAAGTATTCTTTCTCCCCTATCCCCAGGGATAATATATATATATATATATATATATATATATATATATATATATAGCATTTCATCATTTTGACAGCGTTCCAAAAATTAAGGTATCACACCAAATTATATAAAATATGTCCGCTCTTGATCTAAACTTTAACCTGACTTTGAATGATGAAGAGGCAGTGATGATGCAGTGAAGGTGAAATTTAGATTTTCTGGTTATATGTTAAGTTTGTGATAGAAATGATTAGTTGTACTTCGTTATATTTGCCACAGCACTTGGTTACGATGATTTTTGATTTTACAGTGTAATGAGTGAATGATTTCATTTGCTTTCCAAAAAATATAAGTAGCCATTTCCCATTTCTTGTGTCTCCCCAACCAATGAAGATCATCAAATTTCACCGAAATCCACATAGCTTCACCGAAATCCTCATAAGTTCACCGAAATCCAGGAGTTTTACCGAAATCCATGAAGTTTCGCCGACACTCAAGAGGATTGTAGTACAGGAACGGTGAATTACAATTGTAATATTGTAGGACACTCAGTTCAAATATTGTGAAAACTAATGAGACAATAAGGCAAACATGAATGAACAACCGATTTACAACTATGGTAACTAAAACACTGAACATAGCTGGAAAGCATATAAGCAGTTAAAACGATTTCAAAATAGCGGCAATGCTGAAATAAAAAAAGATTATAAACAATGCAGACGATATACTGACGAGAAAATACGATGGTAGCGCCTTCCCATCATTGTGCCTCACAACTAAAATTGGTACCAGATGTCGCTTTGGCGGACCCGCAAAAAACCTGACTTGCTTTTAGGAGAGAGAGGCTCGAGCTGGACCTAACCACTGGCAAGATTGTTTCTGGATGTGGACGACTGCCCTAACTATCTATTACCAATACGAGATCATTACACGGTAATGAAATAAAAGAATTTGTTTTTAATCAAAAAATGAAGAGGATAATCACGGAAGAAATTTACTTAAAGGAAAATATATATGATTTAAGTAATTCACAATGTTTTGAAGAGCAAGACAATCTTCCATCAGTAGTGTAGATGACACATGAACTGGCCGTGTGTTGGTTGGTGGTTTATATAGAGGGTGAGCCAACTACATCTTTGCAACATAAAGAGGAATGTATCTCTTTGTTTCTATACTTTACTACCCCAGTATTCATGTGTACGATTAGGGCGTCGCAGGGAAATTTTAGATTAATAGGAAGAACAGCAACTAAACTTTGTTGTTTATACAATGTTGGAACAGACTCCCTGTAGCAGCGAGGCCTGGCGGTGCTCACGAGCTATGCCGGTAACGGGTCAGCACTGTCAGCATCCTTCTGTGAAACATTGTCTAACAGTGACGGATGAGCAGCACTGTCAGTATCAGTGACCTACCGTTAACGCAGCCTGACAGTGACGAGTTATCACTGTCAGCGTCTTTCCGTGAAACGAAGCCTGACAGTGACGGGTTATCACTGTCAGCTTCCTGCTTGTGAAACGCGGCCTGATAGTAAAGGGCAAGCACTGTCATTGTCCTGCCGTGAAACTAGGGCCTGACGGTGGTGGGTTTGCACTGTCAGGGTCCAACGCTGACGGGATGGCTGACAGTACCGAACCATTAACCCCAGTGCGAACCTTGCTTCAGGTTCACTGCAGGCCTTTAGGGTCATCAAAGATCCTGCCATGAACCGCAATGAACCTTGCTTCAGGTTCGTTCAAAATACATATGATTCGTTAAATCTCTACTATAAGTGTTCGCTTTATTCATTCGTGGGTTTCGAATACATGTTTCTGTGATTGCATGCGTGCGTGTGTGTGAAATGTGTTTATGTGGTACTATGGACGTTTATAAAATTTTGAACATGTTGCTACCATGTATGTAATCTGATTACGTTTTTGTGCGTTATGGGAAGAGTATTGCACAAGTATGGCGCTCCACCTTTTAAGATTCCTTTATCTATCATAAGATTCTGACATTGGAAAAGGCAAGCGCGTAGCGCTCACCATAGAAAAACTTGCAGTTTAGACCAAAGCGTCGAGTGAGTCACATTTTGTTGGGTGTTGGCTGTATGATGGAGATAGTGTTGGTTTGTGAAGCGACCCATGCGTAAGTGAGACGAAAAGAAAGCAACGTAGACCAGGGAGGGGAACTGACGGCCACTGTAGCGATGGTTCATGTGCCTCTGTTACTAACCTTCCCCATAACCAGGTGGTTGTAGACCCCTGGTAGGTGGCTTTCTGCGAACTACTGCCTCTGTGTGTGTGTGTGTGTGTGTGTGTGTGTAAAAGAACCCACACTGCCCTGCAACCCTCCCACCCAACTAAAACAAGTGAGTGGGTAGGCAGTGCGGGTGGGTAGGTTGGAGGTAGGTATGACTTTAGTTACTCATAAATGATGAAGGATGAAATGATGTTGGCTTTATTAGATATTCTCCATATTGTGTCCTGACACACATCTGAACGTAAAAGAGATGAAAATCTTTGAAAACTTTAACAACGTTATGTTGTTGTTGGATAAACATAGGTGTTGATAGTGACGCCATCGCCAGGTATCATTCACAACCACTGGATGCAACATGGAGAGGCAAGAGTGTCTGGTAAGTCTACGAAGTCACATCGCTGGGATACGTAAAAGTGGTGGTTTCCATTGAGGAAATAGCCCCCGCTTGGGCACTTTAAAGCAGAGTGGTTTGAAATGTATCCATAGGTAAATGTGCGACTGAATTTACAACATATACCTCGGCGGTGTGTGACGTCCATGTGTTCAGGGTTAACTACAGTGGGGTAGATTGACTTGTGTACACATCTATTCACAGGTGGTAGGACATTGGGAGATGACGAACCTGCCGCCCGGCATACCACCCGACCAGCTGCAGGTCGGGCAATAATCTCGGCATCAGAGACAAATCCATCAACAAACACCGTAGCCATCTGCGACGCCCTGCAGCAGACGGTGCACGAACAGATGGTGAGGCGCCGCCTCCAAGGGGCAGGCGTGCACGACTGGGTCCTGGCGGCCAGGGAGCTCCTCAACGGGTGTCACACAGTGGGGGATGTCGCGTTGGTACGCCAATTCGCCGAGGCAGGGAAGGAGTCTTGATGGTTAGCGATCTTCACAGACGAAAAGAATCTGATGATTTATCTCAATTCAAGTTATAATACTGGAGACAAAACAACACATCAAGTTCTTGTACTGTTTTTTTGTCTTCTAGGAAGTTCTGCTGAACGTAAACCAGTGAAGATGAGATCTGTATATTCAGTGTATTCAGCCCATAATTAATTTAGACTGTCATTTTCATTCTGTCACCCAGGTTTTGACAGGCAAGGTCTGGCCACCAGAATGTGAATGTGTGCGGATGGCTAAATTTCCAAGGAATAGGGGAAAGTGGCTTAGGTAGATAGGCCCTTTAAAAGCCCTCATAATACGTGGTCATTCGGAAGGAAGGGGAATGGACTGGTTATCCACGATGGAAGATGATGGTTGATTTGAAAATAAGGTCCACAAATTGAATAATGTAAAATATAACATTAATGAGTATACCCATTGGTCTGCACTACTCAGTCTTACTCATAAGTAAACACAGATACTGAAATAAGATATTTAGCTCAAGTTATATCAGATGTCTGAGACCTTGATAGAGCAGTGAGGGCTGGCCTCTGCGCTGGTGTGTGTAGTGGGGAAGCTGCGACACGACCGTCAGCCACCTCCACCGTCAAGAGATTAGGTGAAAGTAATCCAAATCATCTTAATGAAGTCATTCTACAAACTCAACCTAAAGTATTAGATTTCCATGTATGTAACATGCATCAGTTGGGTAATGAATCTATACAATGACCTCGCAGGTGACAGACAGAGAGGGACCTGCCAGCCGCTGCCACACTTGTTAAATGAAGAAAAAATATTCATTACAGTCTGCCATGAGATCTAATGATTGCATTTCTAGAACAATGGCGCTTTGATGAGCCAACTAATGTATAGATCAAAATTCTATTGTTAAGGATGTGGGGAAGAAGTGACATAATATTCTGCATGAGACGGTTGGTATCCTTCGTAAAGAAGCCAAACCTTGCCCAACATTCAGTGTCTGCCTTCTAATAGAATAGACCCAGCCGGTCCCTCAATATCTTCCTTGCAGACCACAGACGAAGACGATCCAGGTGTTGAACATGTCTAATGTTCACGTGGTGCAAAATCAAGACATAAGTGACACATCGTCTGATTACAATCATATATAGATGTCATCGGCTTCAATATCATTATTTGTATATCAAACAATTTTGAGAAGGTCATTCAACCAAGAGAATATTCTATTCAACTGGATTTTAGTCCTGTAGATATCTCATGTGTTAAGCTGATATTTTTGATGTTTGATCAAACCTTATTCATAATCTTGTATAATCTAAGTATTCTGAGGAATGATAATTGCCATCGATTCGAAAGTTTATCATATAACTGGAAATTATCACTTACGAAATACACATCTGTTGTAACAAACGATGAAACACGAGCACTGCAGCTGAGAAGACGTACTTGGAAACATTTCCGGCCTGAAATTCTTGATGATGAACTAATGTGTTTAGAAAATAAATCTTCGATAATGGCTACACATACACACACACACACACACACAAACAAACAAACAAAAAACATTCGTTTTCAGTAAAACAACGTTCGAAACGTCCGTAATATAAGTTTCAAATTTAATACCAATGAAATTACAACAATGAAAGTAAAATCATCTGGGGACAATCTTGGGGCAGAACTGTTCCACTACTTTTGGTAAAAACAGTTCCGTAAAGCGGTCATGTCAGCCATCATGGTAACCCAGATTTCAACAAATCATACAATTTGTTTTGTGGAACACGATGTGGGGACCTAACATGTCGACCATACAAACAATTCTTTGAGGGGAAACAATGTAGCGACTCAACATTACCATTAAACAGACGATTATTTTTTTTTCCTTTTTGTTGGACGCGATGTGGTGACCCAATATTTCCACTAGAAATACGGCTATTCAGATTGCATTATGGTGCCTGAGCCTGACCCAAATGGTCAACATACGTTTGTTTTTCCTTTGGAAAAAAACAAAACCCAAAAACCCCACTACCGCAGTAAGAGACACCTCACAGGAGAACAACTTGATGCCCAACACCCAGACCATCTTCCACGAGCTCTTCCAGGGAGTCGCCAACCTCATCAAGAGCACACTGTCATAAACATGAACACACAATGGTATCACAAACACATTTCACTGACTAAAATGGTATCAGGACAATTCCATCACTGGAAAAAAATATTACCTGTTTCCCCCGGTAGACAATATTTCCCTCCCTCCCCCCACGGACAATATCCCGCGTGGACAGAATCACCAGAGACGGTATCCATCTCCACGCGCCCCATCCCCAAACTACATCCCCTTTTTTTTTTTAGTATTAGTGACGTTCCGGGCCAAAGTCGGACGCGATACAGGCGATATAAAAGTGACGAAGATGCTGTATCAAAGATGGCGCTAAAGTACCAGAACAAAGAGACATCTAACGCATGGAGCAGATTACGAACCTCTCTCTTTCTCTCTCTCTCTCTCTCTCTCTCTCTCTCTCTCTCTCTGCTAGATAATGAGTCCTTATGGTTAAAGTCAGTTTCAAGTTAATTCTAAGCGGGAGTTCGTGTCACCTAGTCACGTTGAGCGTCTGCTTACGCCCCTTTTGTCGTGTTCAGTGTCAATCTTGAAGCATTATGACAATTGTGGGATCGAACTGAGGCTAAGGAAAAGTTCTTTTTGAAGGTTTCTTCTTCTGTGTTCTAAATGAAATGTAACAATTGGAACTGTACCTCGTGAAACTAAAAAACCTCGTTTCAGAGCATGATGTATATAGTTGTGAGAACAAGGTCTACCGAATGATTTACTTCTATATATATATATATATATATATATATATATATATAGATAATGAAGGGCGTAAATGGGGAGGTGATAACAAGTAGCGGTGATGTGAGAAGGAGATGGAATGAGTATTTTGAAGGTTTGTTGAATGTGTCTGATGACAGAGTGGCAGATATAGGGTGTTTTGGTCGAGGTGGTGTGCAAAGTGAGAGGGTTAGGGAAAATGATTTGATAAACAGAGAAGAGGTAGTAAAAGCTTTGCGGAAGATGAAAGCCGGCAAGGCAGCAGGTTTGGATGGTATTGCAGTGGAATTTATTAAGAAAGGGGGTGACTGTATTGTTGACTGGTTGGTAAGGTTATTTAATGTATGTATGACTCATGGTGAGGCGCCTGAGGATTGGCGGAATGCGTGCATAGTGCCATTGTACAAAGGCAAAGGGGATAAGAGTGAGTGCTCAAATTACAGAGGTATAAGTTTGTTGAGTATTCCTGGTAAATTATATGGGAGGGTATTGATTGAGAGGGTGAAGGCATGTACAGAGCATCAGATTGGGGAAGAGCAGTGCGGTTTCAGAAGTGGTAGAGGATGTGTGGATCAGGTGTTTGCTTTGAAGAATGTATGTGAGAAATACTTAGAAAAGCAAATGGATTTGTATGTAGCATTTATGGATCTGGAGAAGGCATATGATAGAGTTGATAGAGATGCTCTGTGGAAGGTATTAAGAATATATGGTGTGGGAGGCAAGTTGTTAGAAGCAGTGAAAAGTTTTTATCGAGGATGTAAGGCATGTGTACGTGTAGGAAGAGAGGAAAGTGATTGGTTCTCAGTGAATGTAGGTTTGCGGCAGGGGTGTGTGATGTCTCCATGGTTGTTTAATTTGTTTATGGATGGGGTTGTAAAGGAGGTGAATGCAAGAGTCCTGGAAAGAGGGGCAAGTATGAAGTCTGTTGGGGATGAGAGAGCTTGGGAAGTGAGTCAATTGTTGTTCGCTGATGATACAGCGCTGGTGGCTGATTCATGTGAGAAACTGCAGAAGCTGGTGACTGAGTTTGGTAAAGTGTGTGGAAGAAGAAAGTTGAGAGTAAATGTGAATAAGAGCAAGGTTATTAGGTACAGTAGGGGTGAGGGTCAAGTCAATTGGGAGGTGAGTTTGAATGGAGAAAAACTGGAGGAAGTGAAGTGTTTTAGATATCTGGGAGTGGATCTGTCAGCGGATGGAACCATGGAAGCGGAAGTGGATCATAGGGTGGGGGAGGGGGCGAAAATTTTGGGAGCCTTGAAAAATGTGTGGAAGTCGAGAGCATTATCTCGGAAAGCAAAAATGGGTATGTTTGAGGGAATAGTGGTTCCAACAATGCTGTATGGTTGCGAGGCGTGGGCTATGGATAGAGATGTGCGCAGGAGGATGGATGTGCTGGAAATGAGATGTTTGAGGACAATGTGTGGTGTAAGGTGGTTTGATCGAGTAAGTAACGTAAGGGTAAGAGAGATGTGTGGAAATAAAAAGAGCGTGGTCGAGAGAGCAGAAGAGGGTGTTTTGAAATGGTTTGGGCACATGGAGAGAATGAGTGAGGAGAGATTGACCAAGAGGATATATGTGTCGGAGGTGGAGGGAACGAGGAGAAGAGGGAGACCAAATTGGAGGTGGAAAGATGGAGTGAAAAAGATTTTGTGTGATCGGGGCCTGAACATGCAGGAGGGTGAAAGGAGGGCAAGAAATAGAGTGAATTGGAGTCATGTGGTATACAGGGGTTGACGTGCTGTCAGTGGATTGAAGCAAGGCATGTGAAGCGTCTGGGGTAAACCATGGAAAGCTGTGTAGGTATGTATATTTGCGTGTCTGGACGTGTGTATGTACATGTGTATGGGGGGGGGGGGGGTTGGGCCATTTCTTTCGTCTGTTTCCTTGCGCTACCTCGCAAACGCGGGAGACAGCGACAAAGTATAAAAAAAAAAAAAAAAAAAAAATATATATATATATATATATATATATATATATATATATATATATATATATATATATATATATATATATATATATAATCTTTCTTTTAAACTATTCGCCATTTCCCGCGTTAACGAGGTACCGTTTAGAACAGAGGACTGGGCCTTTTTTGGAACATCCTCACCTGGCCCCCTCTGTTCCTTCTTTTGGAAAATTAAAAAAAAAACGAGAGGGGAGGATTTCCAGCCCCCCGCTCCCTCCCCTTTTAGTCGCCTTCTACGACACGCAGGGAATACGTGGGAAGTATTCTTAATCCCCTATCCTCAGGGATAATATATATATATATATATATATATATATATATATATATATATATATATATATATATATATATATATATATATATATAATGGAAAGGATCACAATTGTGCGCGTGATCAAGATATTCCTATGAGTCCAGGGGGAAAACACGATAAGTTCCCAAGTGCACTTTCGTGTAATAATCACAGCATCAGGGGAGACACAACTGAGAAATACAAGTCAGTTGATATACATAGACCAAATGGCGTCCTAGCTTCGTCACTTCGATGTATATCAACTGACTTATATTTCTCTCTTGTGTCTCCCCTGATGATGTGATTATTACACAAAAGCGCACTTGGGAACTGATCGTGTTTCATTTTCCCCGTGGACTCATACGAATATATATATATATATATATATATATATATATATATATATATATATATATATATATATATATATATATATATATATATATATATATGTATATATATATATATATATATATATATATATATATATATATATATATATATATATATATTTATTTATTTATTCATGTATTCTATTTATTTATTTTGCTTTGTCGCTGTCTCCCGCGTTAGCGAGGTAGCGCAAGGAAACAGACGAAAGAATGGCCCAACCCACCCACATACACATGTATATACATACACGTCCACACACGCAAATATACATACCTATACTTCTCAACGTATACATATATATATACGCACACAGACATACACATATATACACATGTACATAATTCATACTGTCTGCCTTTATTCATTTCCATCGCCACCTCGCCAAACATGAAATAACAACCCCCTCCCCCCTCATGTGTGCGAGGTAGCGCTAGGAAAAGACAACAAAGGCCACATTCGTCCACACTCTGTCTCTAGCTGTCATGTAATAATGCACCGAAACCACAGCTCCCTTTCCACATCCAGGCCCCACACAACTTTCCATGGTTTACCCCAGACGCTTCACATGCCCTGGTTCAATCCATTGACAGCACGTCGACCACGGTATACCACATTGTTCCAATTCACTCTATTCCTTGCACGTCTTTCACCCTCCTGCATGTTCAGGCCCCGATCACTCAAAATCTTTTTCACTCCATCTTTCCACCTCCAATTTGGTCTCCCACTTCTCCTCGTTCCCTCCACCTCTGACACATATATCCTCTTTGTCAATCTTTCCTCCCTCAATCTCTCCATGTGACCAAACCATTTCAAAACACCCTCTTCTGCTCTCTCAACCACACTCTTTTCATTGCCACACATCTCTCTTACCATATGATTACTTACTCGATCAAACCACCTCACACCACACATTGTCCTCGAACATCTCATTTCCAGCACATCCACCCTCCTCCGTACAACTCTATCCATAGACAACGCCTCGCAACCGTATAACATTATTGGAACCACTATTCCTTCAAACATACCCATTTTCACTTTCCAAGATAATGCTCTCGACTTCCACTCATTCTTCAACGCTCTCAGAATTTTCGCCCTCTTCCCTACCCTATGATTCACTTCCGCTTCCATGGTTCCATCCGCTGACAGATCCACTCCCAGATATCTAAAACACTTCACTTCCTCCAGTTTTTCTCCATTCAAACTTACCTCCCAATTGACTTGACCCTCAACCCTACTGTACCTAATAACCTTGCTCTTTTTCACTTTTACTCTCAGCTTTCTTCTTTCACACACTTTACCAAACTCAGTCACCAGCTTCTGCAGAATCTCACATGAATCAGCCACCAGCGCTGTATCATCAGTGAACAACAAGTGACTCACTTCCCAAGCTCTCTTATCCACAACAGACTTCATACTTGCCCCTCTTTTCATAACTCTTGCATTCACCTTCCTAACAACCCCATCCATAAACAAATTAAACAACCATGGAGACATCACACACCCTTGCCGCAAACCTATATTCACTGAGAACCAATCACTTTCCTCTCTTCCTACACGTACACATACTTTACATCCTCGATAAAAACTTTTCCCTGCTTCTAACAACTTGCCTCCCATACCATATATTCTTAATACCTTCCTCAGAGCATATCTACCAACTCTATCATATGCCTTCTCCAGATCCACAAATGCCACATACAAATCCATTTGTTTTTCTAAGTATTTCTCACATACATTTTTCAAAGCAAACACATGATCCACACATCCTCTACCACTTCTGAAACCACACTGCTCTTCCCCAATCTGATGCTCTGTACATGCCTTCACCCTTTCAATCAATACCCTCCCATATAATTTCCCAGGAATACTCAACAAACTTACACCACTGTAATTTGAACACTCACTTTTATCCCCTTTGCCTTTGTAAAATGGCACTCTGCAAGCATTCCGCCAATATATATATATATATATATATATATATATATATATATATATATATATATATATATATATATATATATATATATATTTTTTTTTTTTTTTTTATACTTTGTCGCTGTCTCCCGCGTTTGCGAGGTAGCGCAAGGAAACAGGCGAAAGAAATGGCCCAACCCCCCCCCCATACACATGTATATACATACGTCCACACACGCAAATATACATACCTACACAGCTTTCCATGGTTTACCCCAGACGCTTCACATGTCTTGATTCAATCCACTGACAGCACGTCAACCCCGGTATACCACATTGCTCCAATTCACTCTATTCCTTGCCCTCCTTTCACCCTCCTGCAAGTTCAGGCCCCGATCACACAAAATCTTTTTCACTCCATCTTTCCACCTCCAATTTGGTCTCCCTCTTCTCCTCGTTCCCTCCACCTCCGACACATATATCCTCTTGGTCAACCTTTCCTCACTCATTCTCTCCATGTGCCCAAACCATTTCAAAACACCCTCTTCTGCTCTCTCAACCACGCTCTTTTTATTTCCACACATCTCTCTCACCCTTACGTTACTTACTCGATCAAACCACCTCACACCACACATTGTCCTCAGACATCTCATTTCCAGCACATCCATCCTCCTGCGCACAACTCTACCCATAGCCCACGCCTCGCAACCATACAACATTGTTGGAACCACTATTCCTTCAAACATACCCATTTTTGCTTTCCGAGATAATGTTCTCGACTTCCACACATTCTTCAAGGCTCCCAGAATTTTCGCCCCCTCCCCCACCCTATGGTCCACTTCTGCTTCCATGGTTCCATCCGCTGCCAGATCCACTCCCAGATATCTAAAACACTTCACTTCCTCCAGTTTTTCTCCATTCAAACTCACCTCCCAATTTCCTTGACCCTCAACCCTACTATACCTAATAACCTTGCTCTTATTCACATTTACTCTTAACTTTCTTCTTCCACACACTTTATCAAACTCCGTCACCAGCTTCTGCAGTTTCTCACATGAATCAGCCACCAGCGCTGTATCATCAGCGAACAACAACTGACTCACTTCCCAAGCTCTCTCATCCCCAACAGACTTCATACTTGCCCCTCTTTCCAAAACTCTTGCCTTTACCTCCCTAACAACCCCATCCATAAACAAATTAAACAACCATGGAGACATCACACACCCCTGCCGCAAACCTACATTCACTGACAACCAATCACTTTCCTCTCTTCCTACACGTACACATGCCTTACATCCTCGATGAAAACTTTTCACTGCTTCTAACAACTTGCCTCCCACACCATATATTCTTAATACCTTCCACAGAGCATCTCTATCAACTCTATCATATGCCTTCTCCAGATCCATAAATGCTACATACAAATCCATTTGCTTTTCTAAGTATTTCTCACATACATTCTTCAAAGCAAACACCTGATCCACACATCCTCTACCACTTCTGAAACCACACTGCTCTTCCCCAATCTGATGCTCTGTACATGCCTTCACCCTCTCAATCAATACCCTCCCATACAATTTACCAGGAATACTCAACAAACTTATACCTCTGTAATTTGAGCACTCACTCTTATCCCCTTTTCCTTTGTACAATGGCAATATGCACGCATTCCTCCAATCCTCAGGCACCTCACCATGAGTCATACATACATTAAATAACCTTACCAACCAGTCAACAATACAGTCACCCCCTTTTTTAATAAATTCCACTGCAATACCATCCAAACCTGCTGCCTTGCCGGCTTTCATCTTCCGCAAAGCTTTCACTACCTCTTCTCTGTTTACCAAATCGTTTTCCCTAACCCTCTCACTTTGCACACCACCTCGACCAAAACACCCTATATCTGCCACTCTATCATCAGACACATTCAACAAACCTTCAAAATACTCACTCCATCTCCTTCTCACATCACCACTACTTGTTATCACCTCCCCATTTGCGCCCTTCACTAAAGTTCCCATTTGCTCCCTTGTCTTACGCACTTTATTTACCTCCTTCCAGAACATCTTTTTATTTTCCCTAAAATTTAATGACACTCTCTCACCCCAACTCTCATTTGCCCTTTTTTTCACCTCTTGCACCTTTCTCTTGACCTCCTGTCTCTTTCTTTTATACATCTCCCACTCAATTGCATTTTTTCCCTGCAAAAATCGTCCAAATGCCTCTCTCTTCTCTTTCACTAATACTCTTACTTCTTCATCCCACCACTCACTACCCTTTCTAATCAACCCACCTCCCACTCTTCTCATGCCACAAGCATCTTTTGCGCAATCCATCACTGACTCCCTAAATACATCCCATTCCTCCCCCACTCCCCTTAGGTAGTATGTTTGAGGAAAGGAACCTGGATGTTTTGGCTCTGAGTGAAACGAAGCTCAAGGGTAAAGGAGAAGAGTGGTTTGGGAATGTCTGGGGAGTAAAGTCAGGGGTTAGTGAGAGGACAAGAGCAAGGGAAGGAGTAGCAATACTCCTGAAACAGGAGTTGTGGGAGTATGTGATAGAATGTAAGATAGTAAATTCTCGAATAATATGGGTAAAACTGAAAGTTGATGGAGAGAGGTGGGTGATTATTGGTGCATATGCACCTGGGCATGAGAAGAAAGATCATGAGAGGCAAGTGTTTTGGGAGCAGCTGAATGAGTGTGTTAGTGGTTTTGATGCACGAGACCGGGTTATAGTGATGGGTGATTTGAATGCAAAGGTGAGTAATGTGGCAGTTGAGGGAATAATTGGTATACATGGGGTGTTCAGTGTTGTAAATGGAAATGGTGAAGAGCTTGTAGATTTATGTGCTGAAAAAGGACTGATGATTGGGAATACCTGGTTTAAAAAGCGAGATATACATAAGTACACTTATGTAAGTAGGAGAGATGGCCAGAGAGCGTTATTGGATTACGTGTTAATTGACAGGCGTGCGAAAGAGAGACTTTTGGATGTTAATGTGCTGAGAGGTGCAACTGGAGGGATGTCTGATCATTATCTTGTGGAGGCTAAGGTGAAGATTTGTATGGGTTTTCAGAAAAGAAGAGTGAATGTTGGGGTGAAGAAGGTGGTGAGAGTAAGTGAGCTTGGGAAGGAGACCTGTGTGAGGAAGTACCAGGAGAGACTGTGTACAGAATGGAAAAAGGTGAGAACAATATATATATATATATATATATATATATAGATGATTCTGACTTCAGACCTGTAAGTTATGATGTGTCAACCTTGATGTAACGGCTATAATTCTGTGCTTCTTAAATTGATTTGAAATTTAATATCTAAGACTGCATAGATAAGTTCTAAGTGTGTTGGGTTGCCTGATATCCATCTCTTATTTTTCTTATAAAATTATTACAGAATATATTAGATATATAGATGATCTGCTTTGTCTGTGGCCAACGCATGAGAGTGTATACATATTTCTCGCTTTGCTTAATAATGAAATACCTTCTGTCAAATTTATTGCGATAAGTTCTAAGTGTGTTGGGTTGCCTGATATCCATCTCTTATTTTTCTTATAAAATTATTACAGAATATATTAGATATATAGATGATCTGCTTTGTCTGTGGCCAACGCATGAGAGTGTATACATATTTCTCGCTTTGCTTAATAATGAAATACCTTCTGTCAAATTTATTGCGTACTTGGACAACAATAGAGTATTACCATTCCTAGACTGCTTGATCCACAGGGCTCGTTATCAACTTTTAATTTCATCATTTACGAAAAAAACCCATAAATGTTTGTCCATTTAATCATTAGTATTCTGCACAAGATGATGCAGTTAAACGTGTGGTATTTTCGTCGATGTCCCTACGTGCACTGGGTATTTGTAGGCCTTTATTCATGGAAGTGGACTTTGAAAATATCCATAATATCTGATCAGAGTTAAAGTATCGAAGATCCTTCATTAACGAGATCTCTTAATATGATTAAAGCATTATAAATCTTTAATTGACAAGAGCTCTTGATATGGACAAGTATTCTAGATCTTCCACTGATGAGAGCTCTTAATGTGGCTAAGATAAACCTTTATAGAATCATCTCCTTGATATCTCCTGATGACAAGAACGTATTCTTTCTACTCTTTAGTGATAATTCTACCTTAGTTTCCCACTTACTCAGTGCCTTACATGTGCATGTAACCTTCAGTAATAGCAATATTGTTCAGGATAATAGAAAACTCACAAGACGATACAGTTGGTTGTGTTTAAAAATTTCCTTGCAATGATTGTAATATGTTCTATATGGGACTCACTGGTAAGAATGTCTCTCTTAGATCTAAATAGCATAAATTTTGTGTAAGGATACTACTGTACAGAATGGACGAATGATACGTCATTCAAGTCTCGTAACTCTCTGATCAATAGAAATATTCATGGATCTTCTCATGTTAATAAGCACACAGAGGCTTATGATATGAATATCAGTGAAGGCTTATATAAACTATAAAGCTATGTCATGGAAAGGATCTGTAAACATGTGAATATTTCGACACCTTATGTGGCTTGAAACAATACACTTCCTCTGCTCCATATGTTTTGGTTGCTTACTGAATTTCTGCCTAACATTTCGGCTTTCCATTGATGATATTATGCAGAACAAAAACGCAGCGATTGCGTATGTTTTTCATTCACGTGGTGATCATTATATCTACCTATCTATCTATCGATCCATTTATCTATCTATCTATCTATCTATCTATCTATCTATCTATATATATATATATATATATATATATATATATATATATATATATATATATATATATATATATATATATATATATATATATAATGATGGGTTATAGTGATGGGTGATTAGAATGCAAAGGTGAGTACTGTGGCAGTTGAGGGAATAATTGGTGTACATTGGGTGCTCAGTGTTGTAAATGGAAATGGTGAATAGCTTGTAGATTTGTGCGCTGAAAAAAGGACGGGTGAGTGTGGATACCTGGTTCAAAATGAGAGATATACATAAGTTAACGTATATAAATAGGAGAGATGGCCAGAGAGCGTTACTGGATTACGTGGTAATTGACAGGCGTGCGAAAGAGAGACTTTTGGATGTTGATGTGCTGAGAGGTGCAACTGGAGGATGTCTGATCATTATCTTGTGGAGGCGAAGGTGAAGATTTGTAGAGGTTTCCAGAAAAGAAGAGAGAATGTTGGGATGAAGAGAGTGGTGAGAGTAAGTGAGCTTGGGAAGATTTGTGTGAGGAAGTACCAGGAGAGACTAAGTACAGAATGGAAAAAGGTGAGAATAGAGGACGTAAGGGGAGTAGAGGAGGAATGGGATGTATTTAGGGAAGCAGTGATAGCTTGCGCAAAAGATGCTTGTGGTATGAGAAGCGTGGGAGGTGGGCAGATAAGAAAGGGTAGTGAGTGGTGGGATGAAGAAGCATGATTATTAGTGAAAGAGAAGAGAGAGGCATTTGGACGAATTTTTGCAGGGAAATAATGCAAATGAGTGGGAGATGTATAAAAGAAATAGACAGGAGGTCAAGAGAAAGGTGCAAGAATGAAAAAGAGGGCAAATGAGAGTTGGGGTGAGAGAGTATCATTAGATTTAGGGGGAATAAAAAGATTTTTGGAAGGAGGTAAATAAAGTGCGTAAGACAAGGGAACAAATGAGAACATCAGTGAAGGGGGCTAATGGGTAGGTGATAAAAGGTAGTGGTGATGTGAGAAGGAGATGGAGTGAGTATTTTGAAGGTTTGTTGAATGTGTTTGATGACAGAGTGGCAGATATAAGGTGTTTTGGTCGAGGTGGTGTGCAAAGTGAGGGAGAATTAGGGAGAATGACTTGGTAAACAGAAAAGAGGTAATAAAAGATTTTGCGGAAGATGAAAGCCGGCAAGGCAGCGGGTATGGATGGTATTGCAGTGGAATGTATTTAAAAAGGGATGACTATGTTGTTGACTGGTTGGTAAGGATATCTAATGTATGTATGACTCATGTTGAGGTGCCTGAGGATTGGCGGATTGCTTGCATGGTGCAATTGTACAAAGGCAAAGGGGATAAGAGTGAGTGCTCAAATTACAGAGGTGTAAGTTTGTTGAGTATTCTTGGGAAATTATATGAGAGTGTTTTGACTGAGAGGGTGAAGACATCTGTAGAGCATCAGATTGGGGAAGAGCAGTGTGGTTTCAGAAGTGGTAGAGTATGTGTGGATCAGGTGTTTGCTTTGAAGAATGTATGTGAGAAATACTTAGAAAAGCAAATGGATTTTTATGTAGCATTTATGAATCTGGAGAAGGCATATGATAGAGTTGAGGTGCTCTGTGGAAAGTATTAAGAATATATGGTGTGGGAGGAAAGTTGTTAGAAGAAGTGAAAAGTTTTTATCAAGGATGTAAGGCATATGTATGTGTGGGAAGAGAGGAAAGTGATTGGTTCTCAGTGAATGTCGGTTTATGGCAGGGGTGCGTGATGTCTCCATGGTTGCTTAATTTGTTTATTAATGGAGTTGTTAGGTAGGTAAATGCAAGAGTTTTGGAAAGAGGGGCAAGTATGCAGTCTATTGTGAATGAGACCTTGGGAAGTGAGTCAATTGTTATTCACTAATGATACATCGCTGGTGGCTGATTCGTGTGAGAAACTGCAGAAGCTGGTTACTGAGTTTGGTAATGTGTGCTTGAGAAGAAAGCTGGGAGTAAAATTTGAATAAGAGCAAGGTTATTAGATACAGTAGGGTTGAGGGACAAGTGAACTGGGAGGTAAGTTTGAATGGAGAGAAGCTGGAGGAAGTGAAGTGTTTTAGATATCTGGGAGTGGATTTGGCAGCGGATGGAACCATGGAAGCGGAAGTGAATCATAGGGTGGGGGTGGGGGCGAAAATTCTGTGAGCATTGAAAAATGTGCGGAAGTCGAGAACGTTATCTTGGAAAGCAAAATTGGGTATGTTGGAAGGAATAGCGGTTCCAACAATGCTTCACGGTTGCGAGAAGTGGGCTATGGATAGAATTGTGCGGAGGAGGGTGGATGTGCTGGAAATGAGATGTTTGAGGACAATATGTGGTGTGTGGTGGTTTTATCGATTTAGTAATGTAAGGGTAAGAGAGATATGTGGTAATAAAAAGATTGTGGTTCAGAAAGCAGAAGAGGGTGTTTTGAAATGGTTTAGTCACATAGAGAGAATGAGTCAGAAAAGATTAACAAAGAGGATATATATGTCAGAGGTAGAGGGAACGAGAAGTGGGAGACCAAATTGGCGAAAAAGATTTTGAGTGATCGGGGCGGAACATGCAGGAGGGTGAAAGGCGTGTAAGGAATAGAGTGAACTGGAACGATGTGGTATACCGGGATCGACGTGCTGTCAATGGATTGACCCAGGGCAGGCGAAGCGTCTGGGGTAAACCATGGAATATTCTGTGGGGCCTGGATGTGGAAAGGGAGCTGTGGTTTCGGTGCATTATTACATGACAGCTAGAGACTGATTATGAACGAATGGGGCCTTTGTTGTCTTTTCCTAGCGCTACCTCGCACACATGAGGGGGAGGGGGTTGTTATTCCATGTGTGGCGAGGTGGCGATGGGAATAAATAAAGGCAGACAGTATGAATTATGTACATGTGTATATATGTATATGTCTGTGTGTATATATATATGTGTACAGTGAGATTTATAGGTATGTATATTTGCGTGTGTGGACGTGTATGTATATACATGTGTATGTGGGTGGGTTGGGCCATTCTTTCGTCTGTTTCCTTGCGATACCTCGCTAACGCGGGAGACAGCGACAAAGCAAATAAATAAATAAATAAATATATAATATATATATTTATATATATCTTTCTTTCTTTCATACTATTCGCCATTTCCCGCCTCAGCGACGCAGCGTTACGTTATATATAATAATATATATATATATATATATATATATATATATATATATATATATATATATATATATATATATATATATATATATATATATATATATATATATATATATATATATATATATATATATATATATATATATATATCCCTGGGGATAGGGGAGAAAGAATACTTTCCACGTATTCCCTGCGCGTCGTAGAAGGCGACTAAAAGGGGAGGGAGTGGGTGGCTGGAAATCCTCCCCTTTCGTTTTTTTCAATTTTCCAAAAGAAGGAACAGAGAAGGGGGCCAGATGAGGATATTCCCTCAAAGGCCCAGTCCTCTGTTCTAAATGCTACCTCGCTATCGCGGGAAATGGCGAATAGTACGAAAGAATATATATATATATATATATATTGGGGAAGAGCAGTGTGGTTTCAGAAGTGATAGAGGATGTGTGGATCAGTGTTTGCTTTGAAGAATGTATGTGAGAAATACTTAGAAAAGCAAATGGATTTGTATGTAGCATTTATGGATCTGGAGAAGGCATATGATAGAGTTGATAGAGATGCTCTGTGGAAGGTATTAAGAATATATGGTATGGGAGGCAAGTTGTTAGAAGCAGTGAAAAGTTTTTATCGAGGATGTAAGGCATGTGTACGTGTAGGAAGAGAGGAAATCATCAGTTATCATCAGTTGTCGAAACAGCAGACTTTTCGTCGTCGAAATTTTGCATCAGAATAATCCATTATGATCCTGCTACTGAAGGTAGCTCAGCCTTGCAGCTGCAAGAGTCCCTAAAATGATGTGAAGTGGGATTTGAGGTCATATGATAAAGATGATCACTATGTCCTGGTTTTTATACAAACTAGTAAGGGCTTGTCCCTCCCGCCAGGGGAGTGCACTCGGTTGATTATTGGCTGGGGCTTTGTAAGTTGCCAATATTCCTCTCGTAAACCCTTTTCACAGCGTCGCTTTCATCACACTCGTAATCCTGTGTCACATGCTATACAAGGTTCCATCTGTCTCCCCAGCACTGGACTTTTAGCCCAAGAATGATACCTCTACTTCTATTACTTGTCAGGTACTTCGCTGAAAGTCGTATATGTATATTTCAGGAGGTGTAAAGTTCACATGTAGCCTGGGTTCAACACTCGGGGGCCCAGTGGGAAAAATGTCCGTTTATTCCACTTCTTTTCACTTGTTATCAAATAGATACGCTAATCATTGCTGCCGTATCAACTTTTGTGCAATGTTTACTTTTTCTGTTTTATTGCTTAAAGGTTAGGACAATGTCACATGTGTTGTCCATTAACTCATAAACTTAGATTTACACATCCTTCCTCTGAAAATGTTAGAGCACTGTCACGAAATGGCTTTTCGCTGTTCCGTAGTTGACCAGATTTAACAGAAAGACTTAAACGCGTTGGACTTGAAAATAAAAGTTATCAGACTTCAGTGTTAAAGATTTATCTATCAACGTGCAGGTGGAAGGGACCATACGGGCAGGCCGATGGGCAGTGGACAACACATTATATAAAACTGGTGTCATTTTGTGTCAGATTTGGGTCATACATGTACAACAAAGAAGAGTGGAGACAGCATAGAGACCTGGCACTGGGCTCCCTCCTTAGCACCGATATGGTAAGCCAGAAGAAGGAGACTTTGGTGATACACAACAGTAAAATTGTGGACAGAGATGCGATTATAGTTCCCACGGAAGGTAATTTAGTGAACAATTTAACGATGTTAAGCAGTTCAAACAGTGATATACAGTTTATACCAGAACAGAAAGTGAATATCAATTACTGTTTCTAGTAACAACATAGAGGCCTCGCCAGGCGTAACGTTCTCACCGTACCTTTAATCCAGACAAGAGTGACTTCATCTTTCGTCCCTCGGACCACAACAATAGAAGAAAGTCGAGAGTAATCATGGGGTTCTTCCTGTGGACAATATGGGTATGTGGTGGTGAATACTTGGAAAAAAGAATATATATATATATATATATATATATATATATATATATATATATATATATTTTTTTTTCTTTGTCGCTGTCTCCCGCGTTTGCGAGGTAGCGCAAGGAAACAGACGAAAGAAATGGCCCAACCCACCCCCATACACATGTATATACATACGTCCACACACGCAAATATACATACCTACACAGCTTTCCATGGTTTATCCCAGACGCTTCACATGCCTTGATTCAATCCACTGACAGCACGTCAACCCCGGTATACCACATCGCTCCAATTCACTCTATTCCTTGCCCTCCTTTCACCCTCCTGCATGTTCAGGCTCCGATCACACAAAATCTTTTTCACTCCATCTTTCCACCTCCAATTTGGTCTCCCTCTTCTCCTCGTTCCCTCCACCTCCGACACATATATCCTCTTGGTCAATCTTTCCTCACTCATTCTCTCCATGTGCCCAAACCATTTCAAAACACCCTCTTCTGCTCTCTCAACCACGCTCTTTTTATTTCCACATATCTCTCTTACCCTTACGTTACTTACTCGATCAAACCACCTCACACCACACATTGTCCTCAAACATCTCATTTCCAGCACATCCATCCTCCTGCGCACAACTCCATCCATAGTCCACGCCTCGCAACCATACAACATTGTTGGAACCACTATTCCTTCAAACCTACCCATTTTTGCTTTCCGAGATAATGTTCTCGACTTCCACACATTCTTCAAGGCTCCGAGAATTTTCGCCCCCTCCCCCACCCTATGATCCACTTCCGCTTCCATGTTTCCATCCGCTGCCAGATCCACTCCCAGATATCTAAAACACTTCACTTCCTCCAGTTTTTCTCCATTCAAACTCACCTCCCAATTGACTTGACCCTCAACCCTACTGTACCTAATAACCTTGCTCTTATTCACATTTACTCTTAACTTTCTTCTTTCACACACTTTACCAAACTCAGTCACCAGCTTCTGCAGTTTCTCACATGAATCAGCCACCAGCGCTGTATCATCAGCGAAAAACAACTGACTCACTTCCCAAGCTCTCTCATCCCCAACAGACTTCATACTTGCCCCTCTTTCCAAAACTCTTGCATTCACCTCCCTAACAACCCCATCCATAAACAAATTAAACAACCATGGAGACATCACACACCCCTGCCGCAAACCTACATTCACTGAGAACCAATCACTTTCATCTCTTCCTACACGTACACATGCCTTACATCCTTGATAAAAACTTTTCACTGCTTCTAACAACTTGCCTCCCACACCATATATTCTTAATACCTTCCACTGAGCATCTCTATCAACTCTATCATATGCCTTCTCCAGATCCATAAATGCTACATACAAATCCATTTGCTTTTCTAAGTATTTCTCACATACATTCTTCAAAGCAAACACCTGATCCACACATCCTCTACCACTTCTGAAACCACACTGCTCTTCCCAAATCTGATGCTCTGTACATGCCTTCACCCTCTCAATCAATACCCTCCCATACAATTTGCCAGGAATACTCAACAAACTTATACCTCTGTAATTTGAGCACTCACTCTTATCCCCTTTGCCTTTGTACAATGGCACTATGCACGCATTCCGCCAATCCTCAGGCACCTCACCATGAGTCATACATACATTAAATAACCTTACCAACCAGTCAACAATACAGTCACCCCCTTTTTTTAATATATATATATATATATATATATATATATATATATATATATATATATATATATATATATATATTATTTATATTTTTTTATTATACTTTGTCGCTGTCTCCCGCGTTTGCGAGGTAGCGCAAGGAAACAGACGAAAGAAATGGCCCAACCCCCTCCCCCCCCATACACATGTATATACATACGTCCACACACGCAAATATACATACCTACACAGCCTTCCACGTTTACCCCAGACGCTTCACATGCCCTGCTTCAATCCACTGACAGCACGTCAACCCCGGTATACCACATCGCTCCAACTCACTCTATTCCTTGCCCTCCTTTCACCCTCCTGCATGTTCAGGCCCCGATCACACAAAATCTTTTTCACTCCATCTTTCCACCTCCAATTTGGTCTCCCTCTTCTCCTTGTTCCCTCCACCTCCGACACATATATCCTCTTGGTCAATCTTTCCTCACTCATTCTCTCCATGTGCCCAAACCACTTCAAAACACCCTCTTCTGCTCTCTCAACCACGCTCTTTTTATTTCCACACATCTCTCTTACCCTTACGTTACTCACTCGATCAAACCACCTCACACCACACATTGTCCTCAAACATCTCATTTCCAGCACATCCATCCTCCTGCGCACAACTCTATCCATAGCCCACGCCTCGCAACCATACAACATTGTTGGAACCACTATTCCTTCAAACATACCCATTTTTGCTTTCCGAGATAATGTTCTCGACTTCCACACATTTTTCAAGGCCCCCAGGATTTTCGCCCCCTCCCCCACCCTATGATCCACTTCCGCTTCCATGGTTCCATCCGCTGCCAGATCCACTCCCAGATATCTAAAACACTTCACTTCCTCCAGTTTTTCTCCATTCAAACTCACCTCCCAATTGACTTGACCCTCAACCCTACTGTACCTAATAACCTTGCTCTTATTCACATTTACTCTTAACTTTCTTCTTCCACACACTTTTCCAAACTCAGTCACCAGCTTCTGCAGTTTCTCACATGAATCAGCCACCAGCGCTGTATCATCAGCGAACAACAACTGACTCACTTCCCAAGCTCTCTCATCCCCAACAGACTTCATACTTGCCCCTCTTTCCAAAACTCTTGCATTTACCTTCCTAACAACCCCATCCATAAACAAATTAAACAACCATGGAGACATCACACACCCCTGCCGCAAACCTACATTCACTGAGAACCAATCACTTTCCTCTCTTCCTACACGTACACATGCCTTACATCCTCGATAAAAACTTTTCACCGCTTCTAACAACTTTCCTCCCACACCATATATTCTTAATACCTTCCACAGAGCATCTCTATCAACTCTATCATATATATATATATATATATATATATATATATATATATATATATATATATATATATATATATATATATATATATATATATATATATATATATATATATATACATATATATATATATATATTTTTTTTTTTTTTTCTTTTTTTTTATACTTTGTCGCTGTCTCCCGCGTTTGCGAGGTAGCGCAAGGAAACAGACGAAAGAAATAGCCCAACCCACCCCCATACACATGTATATTCATACGTCCACACACGCAAATATACATACCTACACAGCTTTCCATGGTTTACCCCAGACGCTTCACATGCCTTGATTCAATCCACTGACAGCACGTCAACCCCGGTATACCACATCGCTCCAATTCACTCTATTCCTTGCCCTCCTTTCACCCTCCTGCATGTTCAGGCCCCGATCACACAAAATCTTTTTCCATCTATCTTTCCACCTCCAATTTGGTCTCCCTCTTCTCCTCGTTCCCTCCACCTCCGACACATATATCCTCTTGGTCAATCTTTCCTCACTCATTCTCTCCATGTGCCCAAACCACTTCAAAACACCCTCTTCTGCTCTCTCAACCACGCTCTTTTTATTTCCACACATCTCTCTTACCCTTACGTTACTCACTCGATCAAACCACCTCACACCACACATTGTCCTCAAACATCTCATTTCCAGCACATCCATCCTCCTGCGCACAACTCTATCCATAGCCCACGCCTCGCAACCATACAACCATATATATATATATATATATATATATATATATATATATATATATATATATATATATATATATATATATATATATGTATATATATATATATATATATATATATATATATATATATATATATATATATATATATATATATATATATATATATATATATATATATATATATATACATATATATATATATATATATATATATATATATATATATATATATATATATATATATATATATATATATATATATATATATATATATATATATATATATATATATTATCCCTGGGGATAGGGGAGAAAGAATACTTCCCACGTATTCCCTGCGTGTCGTAGAACGCGACTAAACGGGAAGGGAGCGGGGGGGCTGGAAATCTTCCCCTCTCATTTTTTTTTTAATTTTCCAAAGGAAGGAACAGAGAAGGGGTCTGGGTGAGGATGTTTCCTCAGAGGCCCAGTCCTCTGTTCTTAACGCTACCTCGCTGAGGCGGGAAATGGCGAATAGTATGAAAGAAAGAAAGAAAAAAAAAATATATATATATATATATATATATATATATATATATATATATATATATATATATATATATTATTCATTTATTTATTATGCTTTGTTGCTGTCTCCCGCGTTAGCGAGGTAGCGCAAGGAAAAGGACGAAAGAATGGCCCAACCCACCCACATACAAATGTATATACATACACGTCTAAACACGCACACATACATACGTATACATCTCAACGTATACATATATATACACATTCAGATATATACATATATACACATGTATACAATTCATACTGTCTGCCAGTACTCATTCCAGTCGCCACCCCGCCACACATGAAATGACAACCTCCTCCCCCCGCATGTGCGCGAGGTAGCGCATGTATAATGCACCGAAACCAGAGCTCCCTTTTCACATCTGGGACCCACAAAACTTTCCATGGTTTACACCAGACGCTTCACATGCCCTGGTTCAATCCATTGACAGCACGTCGACCCCGGTATAGCACATCGTTCCAATTCACTCTATTCCTTGCACACCTTTCACCCTCCTGCATGTTCAGGCCCCGATCGCTCAAAATCTTTTTCACTCCATCTTTCCACCTCCTCGTCCCCTCCACCTCTGACACGTATATCCTCTTCGTCAGTGTCTCCTTACTCATTCTCTCCATGAGACTAAACCATTTCAAAACACCCGTTTCTGCTCTCTCAACCACACTCTTTTTATTACCACATATCTCTCTTACCCTTTCATTACTTACTCGATCAAACCACCTCACCAGACATATTGTCCTCAAGCATCTCATTTCCAGCAAATCCACACTCCTCCGCGTAACTCTATCTATAGGCCACGCCTCGCAACCATATAACATTGGTGGAACCACTATTCCTTGAAACATACCCATTTTTGCTTTCCAAGATAACGTTCTCGACTTCTACACATTTTCAACGTTCCCAGAACTTTCGCCCCCTCCCCCTCCCTATGATTTACTTCCGCTTTCATGGTTCCATCCGCTGCCAAATCCACTCCCAGATATCTAAGACACTTCACTTCCTCCAGTTACTCTCCATTGAAACTTACCTCCCAATTGACTTGTCCCTCAACCCTACTGTACCTAATAACCTTGCTCTTATTCACATTTACTCTTAGCTTTCTTGTTTCACACACTTTACCAAATTCAGTCACCAGCTTCTGCAGTTTTTCACACGAATCAACCACCAGCGGTGTATCATCAGAGAGCAACACCTGACTCACTTCCCACGCTCTCTCATAAACAACAGACTGCACACTTGCCCCTCGTTTCAAAATTATTGTATTCACCTCAGTAACAACCTAATCCATAAACAAATTAAACAACCATCGAGACATTATGCACCCCTTCCGCAAACCAACAGTCACTGAGAGCCAATCACTTTCCTCTCTTCCTACTCGTACACATGCCTTACGTCCTAGATAAAAACTTTTCACTGCTTCTAACAACATGCCTCCCACACCATATATACTTAATACCTTCCACAAACCTTTTCTATCAACTCTATCATATGCCTTCTCCAGATCCATGAATACTACATAGAAATCCATTTGCTTTCCTAAGTATTTCTCACATAGATTCTTCAAAGCAAACACCTGATCCACACATCCTCTGCCACTTCTGAAACCACACTGCTCTTCCCCAATCTGATGCTCTGTACATGCCTTCACCCTCTCAATCAATACCCTCCCGTATAATTTCCCAGGAATACTCAACAAATTTATACCTTTGCAATTTGAGCAATCACTTTTATCCCCTTTGCCTTTGTACAATGGCACTATGCAAGCATTCCGCCAATCCTCAGGCACCTCACCATAAGTCATACATATATAAAATAACCTTACCAACCAGTCAACAATACAGTCACCACCTTTTTTATAAATTCCAGTGCAATACCATCCAAACCCGCTGCCTTGCCGGCTTTCATCTTCCGCAAAGCTTTTACTACCTCTTCTTTGTTTACCAAATCATTCTCCCTAAACCTCTCACTTTGTACACTACCTCGACCAAACACCCTATACCTGCCACTCTATCATCAAACACATTCAACAAACCTTCAAAATACTCATTCCATCTCCTCACAACACCACTACTTGTTTCACCTCCCCATTAGCCCCCTTCATTTGTTCCCTGATTTTACGAACTTGTTTACCTCCTTCCAAAACATCTTTTCATTCTCCCCAAAATTTAATGATACTCTCTCACCCCAACTCGCATTTGCCCTCTTTTTCGCCTGTTGCACCTTTCTCTTGACCTCCTGCCTCTTTCTTTTATACATCTCCCACTCATTTGTATTATTTCCCTGCAAAAGTCATCCAAATGCCCCTCTTCTCTTTCACTAATAATCTTGCTTCTTCATCCCACCACTCACTACCCTTTCTAATCTGCCCACCCTCCACGCTTCTCATGCCACAAGCATCTTTTGCGCAATCCATCACTGATTCCCTAAATATATCCCATTCCTCCCCCACTCCCCTTACGTCCTTTGTTCTCACCTTTTTCCATTCTGTACTCAGTCTCTTCTGGTACTTCCTCACACAAGTCTCCTTCCCAAGCTCACTTACTCTCACTGCACCCTTCACCCCAACATTCTCTCTTCTTCTCTGAAAACCACTACAAATCTTCACCTTCGCCTCCAGAAGATAATGATCAGACATCCCTCCAGTTGCACCTCTCAGCACATTAACATCCAAAAGTCTCTCTTTCTCGCGCCTATCAATTAACACGTAATTCAATAACACTCTCTGGCCATCTCTCCTACTTACATACGTATACTTATGTATATCTCTCTTTTTAAACTAGGTATTCCCAATCACCAGGCCATTTTCAGCACATTAAACTACAAGCTCTTCACCATTTCCATTTACAGCACTGAACACCCCATGTACACCAATTATTCCCTCAACTGCCACATTACTCACCTTTGCATTCAAATCGCCCATCACTATAACTCTCACTCAGCTGCTCCCAAAACACTTGTCTCTCATGATCTTTCTTCTCATGCCCAGGTGCATATGCACCAATAATCACCCATCTCTCTCCATCCACTTTCACTTTTATCCATATCAATCTAGAGTTTACTTTCTTACACACTATCGCATACTCCCACCGCTCCTGTTTCAGGAGTAGTGCTACTCCTTCCCTTGCTCTTGTCCTCTGACTAACCCCTCACATTACTCCCAAGACATTCCCAAAGCACTCTTCCCCTTTACTTTTGAGCTTCGTTTCACTCAGAGCCAAAACATCCACGTTCCTTTCCTCAAACATACTACCTATCTCTCTTTTTTCACATCTTGGTTACATCCACATACATTTAGACACCCCAGTCTGAGCCTTCGAGGAGGATAAGCACTCCCCGCGTGACTCCTTCTGTTTCCCCTTTTAGAAAGTTAAAATGGTAGGAGGGGAGGGTTTCCAGCCCCCCCCGCTCCCGTCCTCTTTAGTCGCCTTCTGCAATACGTGAGGAATGCGTGGGAAGTATTCTTTCTCCCTTATCCCCAGGGATATATATATACATATTCATATCCGCTTGCCTTCAACCAATGTCTGCCCACGCCGCCTCACAAGAAACGGCATCGCCACCCCATGCATCATTCAAGATGAGCCAGGAAAGCAGACAAAAAAGGCCACATTCGTTCACACGTATTCTCTAAATGTCATATGGAATGCACTAAGACCACTTTCAGGCCCAAAAGACCTTTCGATGGTTTACCCCAGACGTTTCACATGTTCTGATTCAATCCACTGAAAGCACGTCGACCCAGGTAAACCACAACGTTCTAATTCACTCTATTTCTTGCACGACTCCCACCCTCCTGCATGTTCAGTCCCCGATAACTCAAAATCTTTTTTGCTCTATCCTTCCACCTCCAATTTGGTTTCCCACTTCTCCTTGTTCCCTCCACCTCTGACGCATATATCCTCTTTGTCAACCTTTCTTTACTCATTCCCTTCATGTAATCAAACCATTTCAACTCAACCTGTTCTGCCCTCTCAACCACACTCTTTTTATCACCTCACATTTCTCTTACCCCTTCATTGCTTACCCGAGAAAAGCACCTTACACTGTATATTGTCCTCAAACATTTCATTTTTAACATATCCACCCTCCTTCGTACAACCCTATGCCTATGCTTCGCTACCATACAATATTATTGGAGCTACTTTTCTTCCAAACATACCAATTGTCGCTCTCCGAGATAACGTTCTCTCTTTACACACATTATTCATTGATCCCAGAATATTCATCCCCTCCCCCAACTCATGACTCATTTCCACTTCCATTGTTCCACTCGCTGCTAAGCCCATTCCCAGATATCTAAAACACTTCCCTTTAATTTTCCTCCATTTAAACTCACAGCCCAACTTACTTGTCCCTTAACCTTAGTGAACCTAATAACCTTGCTCTTATTCCCATTTACTCTCATCTTTCTTCTTCACACTTTCCCAGACTCAGTCACCAACTTCTGCAGTTTCTCAATCGAATCAGCCACTAGTGCTGAATCATCGTCGAATAATAACAGACTGTTTTCCTATATTCTCTAATCCATAACAGACTGATTACTCGCACCTCTCTCCAAATCTCTTGCAATAACCTCCCTAACCACTTCATCCATAAACAAATTAAACAACCATGGAAACATCACGCACCCCTACCGGACCAACCATCACCGAGAACCAATCACTCTCCTCTCTTCCTATTCGTACAAATGCCTTACACCCTTGATGAAAACATCTTACTGGTTTTAGCAGTTTACTCTTAAGACCTTCCACAAAGCATCTGTATCAACCCTATCATATGCCTTCGCCAGATCCATAGATACCACACACAAATGCATCTGTTATTCTAAGTATTCTCACACTTATTCTTCAAAGCAAACATCTGGTCCACACATCCTCTACCACTTCTGAATCCACACTGCTCCTCCCCAGTCTGATGCTCTGTACATGCCTTCACCCTTTCAGTCAGTACCCTCCCACACAATTTTCCAGGAATACTCAACAGATTTAATGCCTCTCTCTCTCTCTCTCTCTCTCTCTCTCTCTCTCTCTCTCTCTCTCTCTCTCTCTCTCTCTCTCTCTCTCTCTCTCTCTCTCTCTCTCTCTCTCTCTCTCTCTCTCTCTTAATTTCTTAATTTTCCAAAAGAAGGAACAGACAAGGGGGACAAGTGAGGATTTTCCCTCTTAGGCTCAGTCCTCTGTTCTTAACGCTACCTCGCCTCGCTAACGCGGGAAATGGTGAGTATATATGAAAAAAGAAGAATATCTATCTATCATCATCATCAATGATGTAGCCTTATCTAGGGCCTGAGTGTCCCTTGTCGGATCAGATAACAAAAAAAGGATAGATATGTTTATGGTAGCTCTCTCCAGACACCGGGATCCGTACGTGAATGAGCGGGAAGATGGAAGATTTGAGGTGTGAGGGTAAGGCGTTCCTGGTGTATGCAAGAAAGATATAGTTAGTCATGCTCGATTGTTCTAGTGTTGATGAGGGAAGGTAGGGGAAAGTGAGACAAGGACTGCTAACATGGAGGGTCAAAGAGTGTTCCGAGCACCAGTTGTCCAGGTCACTTGGCAGGTATAATGTGAACTGCTATGCACCATTGATTTGTACAGTGACAGCGGATCTACATGTAATGCATTGATAGTCATCACCCTAGTCCACAGAATTGACCTCGTCTTGAAATTAAAAGAAGGCAAAAGGTACTTACGTAATAGGTTGTATAAATTCATCAACTCCTCGAAAAGGCCATGCTAAATCTTCCTCTTACACTGATATACCTCCATTGACCACTATAATGAGGCCAAGGTCCACGAAGTTAAACAGTCAAGCCTGAAATATACTAGCCTATTTGCCCTAGGTTAATACTAGCCCATCTGCCCTATGTTACACGCAACTTTTCAGGCTGACTATCCTCACTACACAGCCCAACGTAAACGAAGTTACGTAATCAAATGATGATACGAGTCAGTCAATTTGGAGGGGGTAGGCTGAGCGTGAAGTAAAAGCTAGGCAGGGATGCGTGGTAGACAGGAAGGGCTCATGTTCGTGATAGGATAAGAATAGTGTCGTTTAGGAGTGATGACTGGAGATGGTTCGTGACTGGGAGATGATGGTAGCAGGGTAGATTGCAAGGTGCTGGGTCTTGTGGTAGGTAAGGAAGTAGGATGGACAAAGGTGGTGGCTAAAGGCTTGTTGGCATATTATGTTGGTTGGTAAGAGTTAGTGGCTAGTGGCTGGGTGAGTTGGTAGAGGACTGGAGGGCGACAAGACCTAATGGCCGAACAAGATCCGTTGTCTGGAAGGGAATGGTGGGCAGCGGCTTGGGTCTGGACTGGAGGCATGACAGATTAGTGAAGGTAGGAAGCCAGTATTAGGGCAGGGAGGGTGGCAGGTTGGCTATACAAAATGAAGGGCGACGTTGGTTAGACAGGATTTACTGTCAGGTGGGAGGTGACCGCTCCTGTCAGACTGGCTACCAAACCAAGTGTCCGGGCTATGGTCCGGTTTCCTAACGAACCAGACGCCACAAACCACAGGACCGACATCTATATCCTTAGTGAGAGATGTTTTATGCAAAAGTTCAGATATCAAGGATGATCACCGCAGGCGTAAGGCATCAAGTCGATTGTCTGCATCGACGTCTGTTTGACGAATACTTGGCTCAAGGCGTCTCTGTCAAGGATCTGTGGTGACCAGTGAAAATGATATGCAATTTTAGCTCGTGAGAACAGGTTGAAGGACTTCTTTCATCAAAATCGACAGAGAAACGTCATGCGGATACGCATGGTGGCTCATGGAAAGATCGTGCATATGTGTGTGTGTGTGTGTGTGTGTGTGTGTGTGAGGCAATATTACTCCCCTCTGCCCATCCCAAGCTCCCTTCCCCACTACCCACTGTCGTCTGCCACTCGCTTCAGTCCACCAGAGCCACCGGCGCGCCGCCTCGGCAGGGAGACGGAGGAAGGAGAGCCATATTTACAGAGTTGCCACGGCTCGTATTTTACCACTACATAGCTCCCAATGTTTACAGACGTGACCAGAGTGCGCCACACTGTTCTACAAAACTACAGAATATTATTCATTCCTCCAAGCTTGACATAACCTTCTTTACTTTAGATCCCAACTCTTCAAAAAGGTCGACAGAAAAGTATAATGAATTTCTGGCAATTTATTAGGGAAATTCTGACAGTCCTTACACAATATACATATATTATGAATCTGAAATACGGTTATTCTAGACGAGGTTCCGTGCAATACCGACACTTTAGATGACACTTATAAGCAAAGAGAAAACCACTTTAGGCGGTACTTGTGGAGAGTCCGTCAACAGGTTAAGATACCAACACAAAAAGTAGCTCAGTCCCTCAGTAAAACGTCTGAACTGTAGTTCCTGAAGGAATGCTCCACAGACCTTCTTAAAGTTGGGTGAATTTACACTCTTCTGTGTCCTTGTACTGGTAGACTCTTCTGTGTCCTTGTACTGGTAGACTCTTCTGTGTCCTTGTACTGGTAGACTCTTCTGTGTCCTTGTACTGGTAGACTCTTCTGTGTCCTTGTATTAGTAGACTCTTCTGTGTCCTTGTACTGGTAGACTCTTCTGTGTCCTTGTACTGGTAGACTCTTCTGTGTCCTTGTACTGGTAGACTCTTCTGTGTCCTTGTACTGGGAGACTCTTCTGTGTCCTTGTACTGGGAGACTCTTCTGTGTCCTTGTACTGGTAGACTCTTCTGTGTCCTTGTACTGGTAGACTCTTCTGTGTCCTTGTACTGGTTGACTCTTCTGTGTCCTTGTACTGGTAGACTCTTCTGTGTCCTTGTACTGGTAGACTCTTCTGTGTCCTTGTATTAGTAGACTCTTCTGTGTCCTTGTACTGGTAGACTCTTCTGTGTCCTTGTATTAGTAGACTCTTCTGTGTCCTTGTACTGGTAGACACTTTTGTGTCCTTGTACTGGTAGACTCTTCTGTGTCCTTGTATTAGTAGACTCTTCTGTGTCCTTGTACTGGTAGACTCGTCTGTGTCCTTGTACTGGTAGACTCTTCTGTTTCCTTGTACTGGTAGACACTTCTGTGTCCTTGTATTAGTAGACACTTCTGTGTCCTTGTATTAGTAGACTCTTCTGTGTCCTTGTACTGGTAGACACTTTTGTGTCCTTGTACTGGTAGACTCTTCTGTGTCCTTGTACTGGTAGACTCTTCTGTGTCCTTGTACTGGTAGACTCTTCTGTGTCCTTGTATTAGTAAACTCTTCTGTGTCCTTGTACTGGTAGACTCTTTTGTCTCCTTGTACTGGTAGACTCTTTTGTGTCCTTGTACTGGTAGACTCTTCTGTGTCCTTGTACTGGTAGACTCTTCTGTGTCCTTGTACTGGTAGACTCTTCTGTGTCCTTGTACTGGTAGACTTTTGTAGTGGCTGGAGATGTATTACGATTCCAGCGTTTGATTCATGAATACTTGCAAGATGGTTAAAATTTTAAGCTATATTGCTGCCACCCGAGTGTAGAAGTTTTTAAAAAATTATAATATTTTCATTGCCACTAGTACCGCTGGAGGTTGATATCCCCAGAACAGGACTTATAAGTGTATAGAAAAATATGAAATGCTGACAATTGTGGATTTCATCTGACTGAAATCAACCCAACACAAATTAACAATTTCCTTTGTGGTTATTTACTTTTTTGCCCGTGAAAGGATTTGCGACCCTGGTTGGCTATATTCATACCCACGTCCTGACCTCAAACTTGATAAGCATCACATTGCCCAGCCCTGATTACAATTCATCTTTTCATTATAAGCAGACAACCAGAATGAGGGACAGATTGGAATAATGTGGATCAGAATTCCAGGCTTCAAATGTTAGCTTATACAGTGAGTAAATGTATTCCCTTTTTATATGTTAACTGGGACGGTATAGGCAACTTGATGCCCTAATATAGGCATATTTATCATGCTATACACACACACACACACACACACACACACACACACACACACACACACACACACACACACACACACACACATAACCACACACACACACACACAGAATGTATGTGAGAAATACTTAGAAAAGCAAATGGATTTGTATGTAGCATTTATGGATCTGGAGAAGGCATATGATAGAGTTGATAGAGATGCTCTGTGGAAGGTATTAAGAATATATGGTGTGGGAGGAAAGTTGTTAGAAGCAGTGAAAAGTTTTTATCGAGGATGTAAGGCATGTGTACGTGTAGGAAGAGAGGAAAGTGATTGGTTCTCAGTGAATGTAGGTTTGCGGCAGGGGTGTGTGATGTCTCCATGGTTGTTTAATTTGTTTATGGATGGGGTTGTTAGGGAGGTAAATGCAAGACTTTTGGAAAGAGGGGCAAGTATGAAGTCTGTTGGGGATGAGAGAGCTTGGGAAGTGAGTCAGTTGTTGTTCGCTGATGATACAGCGCTGGTGGCTGATTCATGTGAGAAACTGCAGAAGCTGGTGACTGAGTTTGGTAAAGTGTGTGGAAGAAGAAAGTTAAGAGTAAATGTGAATAAGAGCAAGGTTATTAGGTACAGTAGGATTGAGGGTCAAGTCAATTGGGAGGTGAGTTTGAATGGAGAAAAACTGGAGGAAGTGAAGTGTTTTAGATATCTGGGAGTGGATCTGGCAGCGGATGGAACCATGGAAGCGGAAGTGGATCATAGGGTGGGGGAGGGGGCGAAAATTCTGGGGGCCTTGAAGAATGTGTGGAAGTCGAGAACATTATCTCGGAAAGCAAAAATGGGTATGGTTGAAGGAATAGTGGTTCCAACAATGTTGTATGGTTGCGAGGCGTGGGCCATGGATAGAGTTGTGCGCAGGAGGATGGATGTGCTGGAAATGAGATGTTTGAGGACAATGTGTGGTGTGGGGTGGTTTGATCGAGTGAGTAACGTAAGGGTAAGAGAGATGTGTGGAAATAAAAAGAGCGTGGTTGCGAGAGCAGAAGAGGGTGTTTTGAAGTGGTTTGGGCACATGGAGAGAATGAGTGAGGAAAGATTGACCAAGAGGATATATGTGTCGGAGGTGGAGGGAACGAGGAGAAGAGGGAGACCAAATTGGAGGTGGAAAGATGGAGTGAAAAAGATTTTGTGTGATCGGGGCCTGAACATGCAGGAGGGTGAAAGGAGGGCAAGGAATAGAGTGAATTGGAGCGATGTGGTATACCGGGGTTGACGTGCTGTCAGTGGATTGAATCAAGGCATGTGAAGCGTCTGGGGTAAACCATGGAAAGCTGTGTAGGTATGTATATTTGCGTGTGTGGACGTATGTATATACATGTGTATGGGGGGGGGGGGTTGGGCCATTTCTTTCTTTCGTCTGTTTCCTTGCGCTACCTCGCAAACGCGGGAGACAGCGACAAAGTATAAAAAAAAAAAAAAAAAAAAATATATATATATATATATAAATCATACTTATTCGCTGCATGCCGCATTACTGAGGGATCGCAAGGAAACAGAGAAATGTCCCAACCCACCCACATACACATGTATATACATAAACGCCCACACGCGCACATATACATACCTATACATTTTAACGTATACATACATATAGACACACAGACATATACATATATAAGCATGTACATATTCATACTTGCTGTCTTCTTCCATTCTCGTCGCCTCTCCGCCACACATGAAATAGCATTCCCCCCGCCCACCCCGCGCGCGAGGTTACACTAGGATAAGACACATACGTTCACAGTCAATCTCTACCTGTCATGTGTAACGCACCGATACCACAGCTGCCTTTCCACATCCAGGACTCAGAGAACTTTCCTTGGTTTACCTCAGACGCTTTACATGCCCTGGTTCAATCCATAGACAGCACGTCGACCCCGATATACCACATCATTCCAATTCACTCTATTCCTTGCACGCCTTTCATCCTACTGTATGTTCAGGCACCGATCACTCACAATGCTTTTCACTCCATCCTTCCACCTCCAATTTGGTCTCCCGCTTCTCCTCGTTCCCTCCACCTCTGACACATATATCCTCTTTGACAATCTTTCCACACTCATTCTCTCCATGTGACCAAACAATTTCAACACATCCTCTTTTGCTGTCTCAACCACACTCTTTTCATCACCACACATCTCTCCTACCCTTTCATTACTTATTCGATCAAACCACCTCCCACCACATACTGTCCTCAAACGTTTCATTTCCAATATATCCACCCTCCTCCGCACAACCCTATCTATAGCCCATGCCTCACAACCATATAACATTGTTGGAACCATACCCATTGGAAACATACCCATTTTGGCTCTTCGGGATAACGATCTCATCTTCCACACATTCTTCAACGCTCTCAGAACCTTCGCCCCTCCCACCACCCTGTGACTCACTTCCGCTTCCATGGTTCCATGCGCTGCTAAATCCACTCCCAGATATCTAAAACACTTCACTTCCTCCAGTTTTTCTACATTTAAACTTACCTCCCAATTTACTTGTCCCTCAACCCTACTGAACCTAATAACTTCTCAGCTTTCTTCTTTTACACACTTTACAAAATTATGTCACCAACTTCAGCAGTTTGTCACCCGAATCAGCCACCAGCGCTGTATCATCAGCGAACAATAACTGACTCACTTCCCAAGCCCTCTCATTCACAACAGACTGTATACTTGCCCCTCTCTCGAAAACTCTTGCATTCACCTCCCTAACCACCCCATCCATAAACATATCAAACAACCATGGAGTCATCACGCAACCCTGCCGCAAACCGACATTCACTGGGAACCAATCACTTTCCTTTCTTCCTACTCGTACACATGCCTTACATCCTTGGTAGAACCTTTTCTTTGCTTTTAGCAACTTACCTCCCGCACCATATATTCTTAATACCTTCCATATAGCATATCCATCAACCCTATAATATGCCTTCTCCAGATCCATAAATGCTACATACAAATCCATTTGTTTTTCTAAGTATTTCTCACATACATTAATCGAAGTAAATACCTGATCCACACATCCTTTACAACTTCTGAATCCACTCTGCTCTTCCCCAATCTGATGCTGTGTACATGCCTTTACCCTCGCAGTCAATACCCTCCCATATAATTTCTCAGGGATACTCAACAGACTTATACCTCGGTAATTTGAACATTCACCTTTATCCCATTTGGCTTTGTGCAATGGCACTATGCATGCAGTCCGATAATCCTGAGGCACTTCACCATGATCTATACATACGTTGAATATCCTTACCAATCAATCGACAACACAGTCACCCCTTTTTCTAATAAAAATTCCGCTGCAATACCATGCAAACCCACCGCTTTGCCGCCTTTCACCTTCCGCAAAGCTTTCACTACCTCTTCTCTGTTTGCCAAATTATTCTCCTTAACCCTCTCACTTCACACACCACCTCGATCAAAACACCCTATATCTGCCACTCTATCATCAAACACATTCCACAAACCTTCAAAATATTCACTCCATCTCCTTCTGACTTCACCGTTACTTGTTATCACCTCCCCATTAGTTCCCTTCACTGACGATCCCATTTGTTCTCTTGTGTTACATATTTCATTTACCTCCTTCCAAAACATCTTTCGATTCTCCCTAAAATCTAATGATGCTCTCTCACCCCAACTCTCATTTGCCCTCTTTTTCACCTCTCTCATGCCAAGAGCATCTTTTGCGCAAGCCATCACTGCTTCCCTAAATACATTGTACATGCATTATCCACGAGAGCTGGAGACTGAGTGTGAACGAATTTCTAGCAATACCTCACGCACGTGCGGGGGGAGGGGGTTGTCATTTCATGTGTGGCGGGGTGGCGACGAGAAAGAATAAAGGCAGCAAATATGAATTATGTACATGTGTATATGTGTATAAGTCTGTGTATGTATATATATGAACACGTTGAAATGTATAAATATGTATATGTGCGTCTTTGGACGTGTATGTATATACATGTGTATGTGGGAGAGTTGCGTAAAAAAAAGACAATATATATATATATATATATATATATATATATATATATATATATATATATATATATATATATATACATATAGAAAGAGTAGTGACTGGTGGGATGAAGAAGTAAGAGTATTAGTGAAAGAGAGGAGAGAGGCGTTTGGACGATTTTTGCAAGGAAATAATGCAAATGACTGGGAGATGTATAAAAGAAAGAGGCAGGAGGTCAAGAGAAAGGTGCCCAACCCACCCCCATACACATCTATACTCATACACGTCCACACACTCAAATATACATATCTATACATCTCAATGTACACATATATATACACACACAGACATATACATATATACACATGTACTTAATTCATACTGTCTGCCTTTATTCATTCCCATCACCATCTCGCCACACATGGATTAACATCCCCCTCATGTGTGCGAGATAGCGCTAGGAAAAGACAACAAAGGCCTCATTCGTTCACACTCAGTCTCTAGCTGTCATGTAATAATGCACCGAAACCACAGCTCCCTTTCCACATCCAGGACCCACACAACTTTCCATGGTTTACCCAAACGCTTTACATGCCCTGATTCAATCCATTGACAGCACGTCGACCCCGGTATACCACATCGATCCAGTTCACTCTATTCCTTACCCGCCTTTCACCCTCCTGCATGTTCAGGCCCCGATCACGCAAATTCTTTCTCACTCCATCTTTCCACCTCCAATTTGGTCTCCCACTTCTCCTCGTTCCCTCCACCTCCGACACATATATCCTCTTGGTCAATCTTTCCTCACTCATTCTCTCCATGTGCCCAAACCACTTCCAAACACCCTCTTCTGCTCTCTCAACCACGCTCTTTTTATTTCCACACATCTCTCTTACCCTTATATTACTTACTCGATCAAACCAACTCACACCACATATTGTCCTCAAACATCTCATTTCCAGCACATCCACCCTCCTGCGCACCACTCTATCCATAGCCCACGCCTCGCAACCATACAACATTGTTGGAACCACTATTCCTTCAAACATACCCATTTTTGCTTTCCGAGATAATGTTCTCGACTTCCACACATTCTTAAAGGCTCCCAGGATTTTCGCCCCCTCCCCCACCCTATGATTCACTTCCGCTTCCATGGTTCCATCCGCCATCAGATCCACTCACAGATATCTAAAACACTTTACTTCCTCCAGTTTTTCTCCATTCAAACTTATCTCCCAATTGACTTGACCCTCAACCCTAACGTACCTAATAACCTTGCTCTTCTTGACATTTACTCTTAACTTTCTTCTTTCAAACACTTTGCCAAACTCAGTCACCAGCTTCTGCAGTTTCTCACATGAATCGCCCACCAGCGCTGTATCATCAGCGAACAACAACTGACTTCCCAAGCTATCTCATCCCCGACAGGCTGCATACTTGCCCCTCTTTCCAAAACCTTTGCATTCACCTCCCTAATAATCCCATCCATAAACAAATTAAACAACCATGAAGACATCACACACCCCTGCCGCAAACCTACATTCACTGAGAACCAATCACTTTCCTCTCTTCCTACATGCTCACATGCCTTACATCCTCGATAAAAACTTTTCACTGCTTCTAAAAACTTGCCTCCCACACCATATATTCTTAGTACCTTCCACAGAGCATCTCCATCAACTCTATCATATGCCTTCTCCAGATCCATAAATGCTACATACAAATCCATTTGCTTTTCTAAGTATTTCTCACATATATTCTTCAAAGCAAACACCTGATACACACATCCTCTACCACTTCTGAAACCACACTGCTCTTTCCCAATCTGATGCTCTGTACATGCCTTCACCCTCTCAATCAATACCTCCCATATAATTTACCAGGAATACTCAACAAACTTATACCTCTGTAATTTGAGCACTCACTCTTATCCCCTTTGCCTTTTTACAATGGCACTATGCAAGCATTACCGCCAATCCTCAGGCACCTCACCATGAATCATACATACATTAAATAACCTTACCAACCAGTCAACAATCCAGTCACCCCCTTTTTTAATAAATTCCACTGCAATACCATCCAATCCTGCTGCCTAGCCGGCTTTCATCTTCCGCAAAGCTTTTACTACCTCTTCTCTGTTTACCAAATCATTTTCCCTAACCCTCTCACTTTGCACACCACCTCGACCAAAACACCCTATATCTGCCACTCTATCATCAAACACTTTCAACAAACCTTCAAAATACTCACTCTATCTCCTTCTCACATCACCACTACTTGTTATCACCTCCCCATTAGCCCCCTTCACGGAAGTTCCCATTTGCTCCCTAGTCTTACGCACTTTATTTACCTCCTTCCAAAACATCTTTTTATTCTCCCTGAAATCAAATGATACTCTCTCACCCCAACTCTCATTTGCCCTCTTTTTCACCTCTTGCACCTTTCTCTTGACCTCCTGCCTCTTTCTTTTATACCTCTCCCACTCATTTGCATTTTTTCCCTGCAAAAATCGTCCAAATGCCTCTCTCTTCTCTTTCACTAATAATCTTACTTCTTCATCCCACCACTCACTACCTTTTCTAATCAGCTCACCTCCCACGCTTCTCATGCCACAAGCATCTTTTGCGCAAGCCATCACTGCTTCCCTAAATACATTCCATTCCTCCCCCACTCCCCTTACCTCCTTTGTTCTGACCTTTTTCCATTCTGTACTCAGTCTCTCCTGGTACTTCCTCACACAAGTGTCCTTCCCAAGCTCACTTACTCTCACCACCCTCTTCCCCCCACATTCTCTCTTCTTTTCTGAAAACCCCCACAAATCTTCACCTTCGCCTCCACAAGATAATGATCAGACATCCCTCCAGTTGCACCTCTCAGCACATTAACATCCAAAAGCCTCTCTTTCGTGCGTCTATGAATTAACACGTAATCCAATAACGCCCGCTGGCCATCTCTCCTACTTACATACGTATACTTATGTATATCTCTCTTTTTAAACCAGGTGTTCCCAATCATCAGTCCTTTTTCAGCACATAAATCTACAAGCTCTTCAACATTTCCATTTACATCACTGAACACTCCATGTATACCAATTATTCCCTCAACTGCCACATTACTCACCTTTGCATTCAAATCACCCATCACTATAACCCGGTCTTTTGCATCAAAACCACTAACACACTCATTCAGCTGCTCCCAAAACACTTGTCCCTCATGATCTTTCTTCTCATGCTCAGGTGCATATGCACCAATAATCACCCATCTCTCTCCATCAACTTTCAGTTTTACCCATATCAATCTAGAATTTACTTTCTTACACTCTATCACATACTCCCACAACTCCTGATTCAGGAGTAGTGCTACTCCTTCCCTTGCTTTCTCTCTCTCTCTCTCTCTCTCTCTCTCTCTCTCTCTCTCTCTCTCTCTCTCTCTCTCTCTCTCTCTCTCTCTCTCTCTCTCTCTCTCTCTCTCTCTCTCTCTCTCTCTCTCTCTCTATATATATATATATATACATATGTATATATATATATATATATGTATATATATATATATATATATATATATATATATATATATATATATATATATATATATATATATATATATATATATATATATATATATATATATATATATATATATATATATATCTATATATATATACATATATCCTAACCTAAGCTAGATACTCAATCTATCGATTAATCTCAGAGAAATATGAATACATGAATAGACTGTTGACCGAATGCCACGACTAGGATTCGAACCCATATGTTCGACCCCGAGCTGCCCCTGATTCCGTCAACGTCTTCAACGCCAACCCCTACACCCGTGAGGTATTTTGAGTTTCACCCTAAAATTTCATCATAGTGTATAGTACTTCATTGTTTGTAAATGTATTGAGCGGTAGAACTGTTACTATTGATAGAGTAAGCATAAGATCATTAGAGATTGGGCGATATAATTCACACAGCCAAACTAATGTTGGATTCTGGCTTTTCATACCTTCCTCCTTGCTGAGACGCTGATGAAAACGTGAAAAATAGCTTTCCTGTACTTTTATCCTGATTGAGACTCTAGAAAATCTGTGAACATTAGATTCTTCGTACTTTTACGGTTATTGAAACGCTAAGAAATCTATGAATCTTAGAGTTTTTGTACATTCAACCCCATTGGAAAACTATAGAATCTGCGAATTTTAGGTTTGTCTTACATCGATCACCATTGGAACTTTAAGAGATCTGAACACCTTGAATAGTATTTTGATCAATTCTCACACAGAACAAACACTCATTTTTTCATCAAGTTTTCCTTGTAAATGTGAGATAAACGATAAACTAATGTACCGAATAAGCGTTGATATATGCCTAAGAGTCGAGTAGGGAACAAAATCCTCCGGTACGTTACGTGACCGTAGAAATCCGGTGAAGAGCAGCCGTCAGCTTTAGAGTGTTGTAGTGTAAGGGAGCGTTACACACACAACACTGCTGATGGTCATAATGTGCCGTGAGTTGAGCGTGTGTGCCGATAACTATCGAAATCCCAAATCGCTGGATACTGGGAAAATCTACGTACAGAAGCTACTATTCCTGCTCTATGGAACCTTGCTACACCAAGGTGAAATGAACACAAATTGTGGTTATCTCATTCTCTACCTCATCTATACGACAATCTAGTAATTCAAAAGTGCAAAAGCTTTGTCAGCTACGTCAGAAATATTTCGGACGTAAAGCGTTCTCATGTAGTCCAGTTGTCAGAAGACTATATCTGTGCACTAGTCCTGAGTAGCATAACTCGACCTGGAGGTATCGCCATGACCGTGATACAATAGACATAAGATGTGGCAGGGAACAGAGGCGATGGTCGGAATAACTGATGATGCAGAGGAAACTAATTTGTATTCCAAACGATCATGAAGGAGCCACGGGACACTAACATATTTTAGGAAATCAATAGATCGTAGTGAGATGAGGGTCTTACGTCGGATAGCCTCACAGGATGGCCCACATCCCACATATCAACCAACGGTTATCACCGGGGTCATGGGTGAACCACCCTGTCACTGTGGTGATTCATTGTAATTGAAGGATAGGTCCATTACGGACTGAGAATACACCTTCCAACCACATCTTGACGATTAAGCGAAGTCTGTCGTTCATTGCTTAACTTCTTGGTGATAGGAGACCAGCGCTGGATGAGTTGAAGTGGTAATATGATGGTCATTAGAGAATGGAAATATAGGTTGCACTATAATCACAGAGCCTTTATATGTGCATGAAATCTTCTACATTATATATATATATATATATATATATATATATATATATATATATATATATATATATATATATATATATATATATATATATATATATATATATATATATATATATATTCCTATGAGTCCACGGGGAAAATGAAACAGTCCCCGTGGACTCATAGGAATATCTCGATCACGCGCAAATTTGTGATCCTTTCCAATATATATATATATATATATATATATATATATATATATATATATATATATATATATATATATATATATATATATACAGCATCTGGAATCTGCAATTCAACTATGCCTATAGAAAATATGCGATGTGTCTTCATTCGTGAAAAGAATAATGTAAAAGAAAGTATTTGTGTTAAACTGTAGTAAGCTTGTTGATGATGGCCACAGGCAGAACCTGAAGGCCTCCTTCATAATATGAGAAGATGACGACGAAGTTTAAGATATGTCCTCCATCGAGCAAAGCCCACGAGCGAGCCTAAGAGCACGTGCACTGGCATCTTGATTACCCGCTGGTAATTCACATCAGCTGTGAGACGACATCAACTCAAGGCACCACCAAGTCATGTGTTATTGCTCTTAAGTGAAGCACACGGATATAGCTATCCTGTAGGTGTTAGTATAGATGTTCACAGATAAGTAGCAGTGAGCGTTGATGAGCGTGACGTATTCATCGGCCGCCCAAGGAAGCCTGCATAGGTTTGAATCCTGGTCACGGCATTCGGTCTGCAGTCAACCCTACTGCTCATCCTCTCCTTGTGCCTGGTCGATGATTCAAGCATCTGACGTAGTTTAGGATATACATCAACACTTTAAACTGTACATGACTCATCTAACTGGTCTTTAACCTTATGAAAAGTAAACATAACATAGCTGTAGACTACACAAATTAGTGCACCCTGAACAGTCACTGGCTGTCTAACAACCACAAACACTCAACAACGTATCAACGAAATAAACATTGTCCCAGTACGCTCCAACCTCGATGTGCTTGGCACTAAGTTATGCAGCAGCACTACATCCCTCCAAACCAAACCACTCCGTAACTAGACATACAGACCCTAGTAAAGATTAGAATCTTACCCCTGCATCACATTTCAATAACGTCTACTCAAAGATACCCAAAATAACAAAAAATATAACATAAGAAAACACACGTGCATACTGAAATAACTTGACAAGCACAAAACAACCGACTATCCAACTGTTGTAAACTCTATTCTTCCAGGCATACAACCAGCAAAAGCCAAATTCCCAATACAGACACGAATCACTCTCTCCCATCTACGCTCTGGACATCATCCATCACCACAACGTTACAAATATCGTTTCAACGTATCCCAAGGCTCGTCCTACACACGATGAAACTGCCATAGATAAGACACCGACCACTTTCTGCACAGAGACGCAACACAACATCACAACACTTTATGACCTATGGGGTCAATCAGAGGGCGTGGTCAACATCCTGAGTGCTGCAGGAATCTCACTGAAACAGAAGGGACTCCTGGGGCAGGAGCGCGGGGCCGGAAATCCTCCCCTCTCATTTTTTTTTTTTTTTTTTTTTTACAAAAGAAGGAACAGAGAAGGGGGCCAGATGAGGATACTCCCTCAAAGGCCCAGTCCTCTGTTCTTAACGCTACCTCGCTAACACGGGAAATGGCGAATAGTTTGATAGAAAGAAAGATATATATATATATATATATATATATATATATATATATATATATATATATATATATATATATATATATATATATATATACATATATATATTTTTTTTTTTTTTGCTTTGTCGCTGTCTCCCGCGTTTGCGAAGTAGCGCAAGGAAACAGACGAAAGAAATGGCCCAACCCACCCCCATGCACATGTATATACATACGTCCACACACGCAAATATACATACCTACACAGCTTTCCATGGTTTACCCCAGACGCTTCACATGCCCTGATTCAATCCACCGACAGCACGTCAACCCCGGTATACCACATCGAACCAATTCACTCTATTCCTTGCCCTCCTTTCACCCTCCTGCATGTTCAGGCCCCGATCACACAAAATCTTTTTCACTCCATCTTTCCACCTCAAATTTGGTCTCCCACTTCACCGCGTTCCCTCCACCACCGACACATATATCCTCTTGGTCAATCTTTCCTCACTCATTCTCTCCATGTGCCCAAACTATTTCAAAACACCCTCTTCTGCTCTCTCAACCACGCTCATTTTATTTCCACACATCTCTCTTACCCTTACGTTACTTACTCGATCAAACCACCTCACACCGCACATTGTCCTGAAACATCTCATTTCCAGCACATCCATCCTCCTGCGCACAACTCCATCCATAGCCCACGCCTCGCAACCTTACAACATTGTTGGAACCACTATTCCTTCAAACATACCCATTTTTGCTTTCCGAGATAATGTTCTCGACTTCCACACATTCTTCAAGGCTCCCAGGATTTTCGCCCACTCTCCCACCCTATGATCCACTTCCGCTTCCATGGTTCCATCCGCTGCCAGATCCACTCCCAGATATCTAAAACACTTTACTTCCTCCAGTTTTTCTCCATTCAAACTTACCTCCAAATTGTCTTGACCCTCAACCCTACTGTACCTAATAACCTTGCTCTTATTCACATTTACTCTTAACTTTCTTCTTTCACACACTTTACCAAACTCAGTCACCAGCTTCTGCAGTTTCTCACATGAATCAGCCACCAGCGCTGTATCATCAGCGAACAACAACAGACTCACTTCCCAAGCTCTCTCATCCACAACAGACTGCATACTTGCCCCTCTTTCCAAAACTCTTGCATTCACCTCCCTAACAACCCCATCCATAAACAAATTCAACAACCATGGAGACATCACACACCCCTGCCGCAAACCTACATTCACTGAGAACCAATCACTTTCCTCTCTTCCTACACGTACACATGCCTTACATGCTCGATAAAAACTTTTCACTGCTTCTGACAACTTGCCTCCCACACCATATATTCTTAATACCTTCCACAGAGCATCTCTATCAACTCTATCATATGCCTTCTCCAGATCCATAAAGGCTACATACAAATCCATTTGCTTTTCTAAGTATTTCTCACATACATTCTTCAAAGCAAACACCTGATCCACACATCCTCTACCACTTCTGAAACCACACTGCTCTTCCCCAATCTGATGCTCTGTACATGCCTTCACCCTCTCAATCAATACCCTCCCATATAATTTACCAGGAATACTCAACAAACTTATACCTCTGTATATATATATATATATATATATATATATATATATATATATATATATATATATATATATATATATATTTTTTTTTTTTCTCTCTCTCTTTATCGCCGTCTCTCTCTCTCTCTCTCTCTCTCTCTCTCTCTCTCTCTCTCTCTCTCTCTCTCTCTCTCTCTCTCTCTCTCTCTTTATATATATATATATATATATATATATATATATATATATATATATATATATATATATATATATATATATATATATATATTTATATATATATATATATATGTGGAAGGTATTAAGAATATATGGTGTGGGAGGCAAGTTGTTAGAAGCAGTGAAAAGTTTTTATCGAGGATGTAAGGCACGTGTACGTGTAGGAAGAGAGGAAACTGATTGGTTCTCAGTGAATGTACGTTTGCGGCAGGGGTGTGTGATGTCTCCATGGTTGTTTAATTTGTTTATGGATGGGTTGTTAGGGAGGTGAATGCAAGAGTTTTGGAAAGAGGGGCAAGTATGAAGTCTGTTGGGGATGAGAGAGCTTGGGAAGTGAGTCAGTTGTTGTTCGCTGATGATACAGCGCTGGTGGCTGATTTATGTGAGAAACTGCAGAAGCTGGTGACTGAGTTTGGTAAAGTGTGTGAAAGAAGAAAGTTAAGAGTAAATATGAATAAGAGCAAGGTTATTAGGTACAGTAGGGTTGAGGGTCAAGTCAATTGGGAGGTAAGTTTGAATGGAGAAAAACTGGAGGAAGTGAAGTGCTTTAGATATCTGAGAGTGGATCTGGCAGCGGATGGAACCATGGAAGCGGAAGTGGATCATAGGGTGGGGGAGGGGGCGAAAATCCTGGGAGCCATGAAGAATGTGTGGAAGTCAAGAACATTATCTCCGAAAGCAAAAATGGCCATGTTTGAAGGAATAGTGGTTCCAACAATGTTGTATGGTTGCGAGGCGTGGGCTATGGATAGAGTTGTTTGCAGGAGGGTGGATGTGCTGGAAATGAGATGTTTGAGGACAATATATGGTGTGAGGTGGTTTGATCGAGTAAGTAATGTAAGGGTAAGAGGGATGTGTGGAAATAAAATGGACGTGGTTGAGAGAGCAGAAGAGGGTGTTTTGAAATGGTTTGGGCACATGGAGAGAATGAGTGAGGAAAGATTGACCTAGAGGATATATGTGTCGGAGTTGGAGGGAACGAGGAGAAGTGGGAGACCAAACTGTAGGTGGAAAGATGGAGTGAATAAGATTTTGAGTGATCGGGGCCTGAACATGCAAGAGGGTGAAAGGCGGGCAAGGAATAGAGTGAATTGGACCGATGTGGTATACCGGGGTCAACGTGCTGTCAATGGATTGAATCAGGGCATGTGAAGCGTCTGGGGTAAACCATGGAAAGTTGTGTGGGGCCTGGATGTGGAAAGGGAGCTGTGGTTTCGGGCATTATTGCGTGACAGCTGGAGACTGAGTGTGAACGAATGGGGCCTTTGTTGTCTTTTCCAAGCGCTACCTCGCACACATGAGGGGGAAGGGGGATGTTATTCCATGTGTGGCGAGGTGGCGATGGGAATGAATAAAGGCAGGCAGTGTGAATTGTGTGCATGTGTATATATGTATATGTCTGTGTGTGTATATATATGTGTATATTGAGATGCATAGGTATGTATATTGTGCGTGTGTGGACATGTATGTATATACATGTGTATGTGGGCGGGTTCGGCCATTCTTTCGTCTGTTTCCTTGCGCTACCTCGCTAACGCGGGAGACAGCGACAAGGCAAAATAAATAAATATATATATATATATATATATATATATATATATATCCCTGGGGATAACGGAGAAAGAATACTTCCCACGTATTCCCTGCGTGTCGTAGAAGGCGACTGAAAGGGAAGGGAGCGGGGGACTGGAAATCCTCCCCTCTCGTTTTTTTTTTTCCTTTTTTAATTTTCCAAAAGATGGGACAGAAAAGGGGGCCAGGTGAGGATATTCCCTCAAAGGTCCAGTCCTCTGTTCTTCACGCAACCTCGCTAATGCGGGAGATGGCGAATAGTATGAAAGAAAGAAACTGGAGGAAGTAAAGTGTTTTAGATATCTGGAAGTGGATCTGGCAGCGGATGGAACCATGGAAGCGGAAGTGGATCATAGGGTAGGGGAGGGGGCGAAAATCCTGGGAGCCATGAAGAATGTGTCGAAGTCGAGAACATTATTCGGAAAGCAAAAATGGGTATGTTTGAAGGAATAGTGGTTCCAACAATGTTGTATGGTTGCGAGGCGTGGGCTATGGATAGAGTTGTGCGCAGGAGGATGGATGTGCTGGAAATGAGATGTTTCAGGACAATGTGTGGTGTGAGGTGGTTTGATCGAGTAAGTAACGTAAGGGTAAGAGAGATGTGTGGAAATAAAAAGAGCGTGGTTGAGAGAGCAGAAGAGGATGTTTTGAAATGGTTTGGGCACATGGAGAGAATGAGTGAGGAAAGATTGACCAAGAGGATATATGTGTCGGAGGTGGAGGGAACGAGGAGAAGTGGGAGACCAAATTGGAGGTGGAAAGATGGAGTGAAAAAGATTTTGTGTGATCGGAGCCTGAACATGCAGGAGGGTGAAAGGAGGGCAAGGAATAGAGTGAATTTGATCGATGTGGTATACCGGGGTTGACGTGCTGTCAGTGGATTGAATCAGGGCATGTGAAGCGTCTGCGGTAAACCATGGAAAGCTGTGTAGGTATGTATATTTGCGTGTGTGGACGTATGTATATACATGTGTATGGGGGTGGGTTGGGCCATTTCTTTCGTCTGTTTCCTTGCGCTACCTCGCAAACGCGGGAGACAGCGGCAAAAAAAAAGAAAAAAAAATATATATATACCATGGAAAGCTGTGTGGGGGCCTGGATGTGGAAAGGGAGCTGTGGTTTAGGGCATTATTGCATGACAGCTAGTGACTGAGTGTCAACGTATGGGGCCTTTGTTGTCTTTTCCTAGCGCTACCACGCACACATGAGGGGGGAGGGGGATGGTATTCCATGTGTGGCAATGTGGCGATGGGAATGAATAAAGGCAGACAGTGTGAATTGTGTGCATGGGTATATATGTATGTGTCTGTGTGTGTATATATATGTGTACATTGAGATGTATAGGTATGTATATTTGCGTGTGTGGACGTGTGTGTATATGCATGTGTATGGGGGTGGGTTGGGCCATTTTTTTCGTCTGTTTCTTTGTGCTACCTCGCAAACGCAGGAGACAGCGACAAGGCAAAACAAATAAAATAAATAAATATATATATATATATATATATATATATATATATATATATATATATATATATACATATATATATATATATATATATATATATATATATATATATATATATATATATATATATATATATATATATATATATATATATATATTATCCCTGGGGATAGGGGAGAAAGAATACTTCCCACGTATTCCCTGCGTGTCGTAGAAGGCGACTAAAAGGGAAGGGAGCGGGGGGCTGGAAATCCTCCCCTCTCGTTTTTTTTTTTTTTTTTTTAATTTTCCAAAAGAAGGAACAGAGAAGGGGGCCAGGTGAGGATATTCCCTCAAAGGCCCAGTCCTCTGTTCTTAACGCTACCTCGCTATCGCGGGAAATGGCGAATAGTATGAAAAAAAAAAAAAAAAAAAAAAAAAAAAAAAAAAATATATATATATATATATATATATATATATATATATATATATATATATATATATATGTGTTCATTGTTTGCACGGATGATTTGAATAACCTCGCATAGTGAGGTCAGCCCCTCTGTACATGTTGGGCCGCAGCCCATCAACAGGTGTCTAGCGTCTGCGGCTGAGCATGGGGCCACCTGTGCTGTGGCCGAAGAAGTGTTTGCTGTTATCCACTCGAGAACACTATGACTATGTTGGATGTACTGTCCCTTGAATGACAAGTCTTCACTTAGCCACGCTGAAAGCTTGAGGAATTATCTGGGATACGTAACTATGTAAGATGGAGAATATGCATGTGATGTGTTACAGATGAAATGTTTTAAGAGATTATGTGGCGTGAGAAGGGTTTATGGAGTAGATAATGTTGGCGTAATAAGGAAAGTTTGGCTGAGAATGCTGAAGAAAGGTGTGCTGAAATGGTTGAGACATATGGAGACAATGACTAAGGAGAGGTTGGCTTATTAGGTATATGCGTCAGAGGTGGAGGCGACAGGGAGAAGGGGGAGACAAAACTGGAGATGGAAACATGGAGTTATACAGATTTTGAATGCCTTTGTCCTGAAAATGCAGGAGGATGAAAGGCGTGCACGGGGTAGAGTGAACTGGAATGATGTGGAATAAAGGGGGCGACGTGCTGTCAAATGAAGCGAACAACGTCATCTGAAGTAGCCAAGGAAAACTATGAAACGGTCTGTAGGGCCTTTTATGGTTTCAGTGCCTTTTCTTCGTCTGTTCCAGGCGCTACCTCACTATCGTCGAAATCAACGAATAAGCTTAAAAGATACAGTTCTTGGGCACTTTACCTAGAAAATATATGATCTCAATTGGTTAGTATAGGGAAAGGTTTCCTAATTTCCAAAACAGCGGTACGATAGAGCGGGGTCCTCAATATCTTCTCAACACTTCGTCATCAGATCCACTTAAGACACCTGTTTGTATCTGTTTACTTCATTCCGTTATTTTCTCTTGCATTATATACATAGTTTTCTAATACTTTTCATCCATATATAAACGTTGTCGTCATTGCCATGTTTCTCACTGCAGAAGATGTGCGCCTCCCTCTTGACACTTTGCAGTTCGTGGAGGCCACAAGTGAGGAGAGAGAGGTGTGGACAAGGTAAACATACCCTGTGTTCAAAGACAAGAACCCTGCAGCAGCAGATACAACTATCCTCACCCTGGCGAGGTAGTAGGGGTCCTGGAGCAGGCAGGTGTCCCTAGTGCGACTAGTCACTCCAAAAGCGCCGCCGTCACCAGCACCCGACGGTGATCGCCGCAAGACACCACCCACCCACCCACCCACCCAACAGTTCCACCACGGCTCCTGACGACAGAAAAAAAGAAAAATATGAAAGAAAACAATGAGGATAACTTGAAACGTAAACCCTGAATGGCTACTGATTTCTCTTCACTTTAGGGTATTGTTTGGCTTGAGTCTTTGTAAGGATATATAAAAAGGGAAAATTTGTTTGGAAAATGAAGAGGAAATTGCATCTCCCGGCGAGTCAGCACGCCGGAGAGGGCTGAGGGTGCCAACGCCAAATCCATATACAAGGTAAAGTAATCGAACGATAACTGAAATGCCTCTACTCTTCAGTCTCACTTCATGTCATCAACCAATCAGTTAGCTCCATATTGCGAACGATTCCTTTCCTACGGTCGTATGAGGGAGGAAACTGAAGTAAATGAGGAGAAGGAGGAGGAGGCGGTATAAGCAACAGCGCCACCAGCAGCAGCAGCAGCAGCGGCCGACGCCTGGCACCTCACCACCGTTCAGTGTGCCGGTGACGGTGGAGGTGTTTGGACTGAGAGCTCAGCCCGCAGGGAGCAAGACGACCCCGCGCTCACCCACACAACGCCACCCGCTCTGGATCCACGTAACCCAACAGGACTAGAAGTCAACATGAGGACTCTGCTTGCTCTTGCCATCATCGCCACAGTTCTCAGCACAGGTAGGGATAAAACAGGCATCATTCTTCTCGATACCTTGCACCTGGCTTTGTGTGACCGGCTGCTCCAACATAACGCTGATAGTTCTTATCAAGACGAAGAGCGAACTCCACGACTGCGATGACCAATGGGAGAGTTAAACCAGATTATCATAAGTACAGAAGATCCATATCCCCTCCTCCACTCTGATGGATGTAGTAAGACTCGTCTCTTATAAAAAAAAAAAGTTATAAGAATTATAATTTCCGCGGGACAGCCGAAATTAGTTTCCCTTATGGTGGGGGGTGAGAGGGCGAACGCAACTTTCCTAATGTTGAAGGAAGGGTTTGGATGGCCCACTTCAGCGTTATATGATGGTCAGAACCTTGACTCATACGATGTGCCGGCTCCCTCACACACACTATTATCTCACATACTTAAGATCCCTCCGTCTTATTCGTTCCTCTGCTTCCTTATTCTACCCCAGGACCCGTATCATCTCGATATCATCAAGTCTTTTCCTATACAACATTCTTGTCAATTTCTTATTCCTATCTTTCCGTCTGCTCACCCAGCACTCTCCCCCAACCCTCTCTCTCCCCATATTTACTGCCTTACCAGACCTTCCTATTAGCTTCTTCCCTTCCCTCCTGCTCCCACAGCTGACCCCACATCTCCCCAGCGACAACTCATCCTCCCCCTAAACACATCCTCTCACTTAACGCCTACCCTCGTTGCCAAGCCCTACTTTCCTCAGTTTCAGTCTCCCCCACACAGTGTGGAGCAAATCCCTCGGGAAAATGCTTGACTAACTTCTCGTAATGCTCTTCTAGTACACCATCATCATCATTATCCGTCGTGTTGTGTTTGAGAGAAGCGTATGTGTACAGCGGTCGGGGCCATCTTGGTGTTTGGCCGTCTACCACACTATGGAGGCTCCCGGGTCATGTTACAACCTCATCCACGCAGGGAAGAGATAACAAACACCGGGCAACACAGGCCTCGCAGATGCATACATGACTGGGACGCTTATGAGCGGGAGGAGGACGCCTCCCTAATACATACGAAACTTGGGGCTCGAGTCTGGGCTGACAGTCACGCAGACGCCCATCGTAGCGGACGAACCTCCAGTACCTGATGTTCATACCGCGAGTGGTAAGACCCGACGGGCGCAGCAGGCGATGCCGGCCACGGCTTAAAGATTCATATTTCGGAACTACTTATATCTGGTGCCTCTCAGTCGGTCCCTGGTGGCCTTCGCTCGAGAGGGCCAGTCTAACATTTAGTGCAGGCCAGGTCATAAAATATTCGTTTTCAAGGATCTCGGTGCATGATGTGTGTGTGTGTGTGTGTGTGTGTGTGTGTGTGTGTGTGTGTGTGTGTGTGTGTGTGTGTGTGTGTGTACGTGAGTGCGCGCATACGTTATTACCTATTTGTACTGTACGGGGAGGGAGTTCCACACTCGTTGGGCCCCATTTCTTGAACCCTCTCCGATATCATACAACTTCTGTATGATGTCTACCTTTGCTATTCTCTCATTCAGTCTGTTTCATTCATACAAACCTCTTATACTGTTGAATTACTTCTTTACATCTTCTTTAACAACTTTCTTGCTTAATTTCGTGTCACGTCGTCTGGTTGCGGTATCCTTACGTCTCTCGATGAACTAATCACAGTCTACGTTATCAGTCTGGTCTTGAGAACTTAAAGGTTGTGATCTGATCACCCCTTGCTTTTCTGTCTTTCATGATAGGCATATTCAAGGCTTCTAGCCTTTCCTAGTCATTTATCTTTCTTCATTTTAACACCCTTCTTCAGGTGAGCAGAACAATCTTCAAAAACGTAGTCTAGTCTTAGTCTTATGTAAGACGTGAAAAGGTTGCTGAATATCTCCTTATTCATGAACCTGAACGAAATTCTAATATTTGCCAGCAGGTAGTTGGTCTTCTTAACTTTTCTTCCAAGGTGTGACTCTGGCGACAAGTTATGGAGGTTGTCGACTCCAAGTTCCCCCACACACAGATTCCAACACCTTATATCCTGCTGGATAATGGTCATATCGGGGCTTCTTACACTATGACCCATTCTCATGGCATTGAGTCTGATTGAATTCCATTAGCCATGTATGGGGCCAACTTTGGAGACTTTCTGTGCCTCCTTGAGAGTATGAGAAGTGCTCCTCGCTCTTCACTTCCCTAATGACCTTTGCGTCATATGTGTGTGTGTGTGCATTACCTATACGTACTGTACGGGAGGGAGTCTTACACTTATTGGTTCCAACATTCGTGTGGATGTGTGTGTAATACCTATATCTTATTACCTATTTGCTCAGTAGAGGAAGTTCCAAGTGTGTATGTGTGTGTGTGTGTGTGTGTGTGTGTGTGTGTGTGTGTGTGTGTGTGTGTGTGTGTGTGTGTGTGTGTGTGTGTGTGTGTGTATACCCATTTATCATTATCGATTTTTACAGTACAGTGAGGGAGATCAATACTTGTGGAACGTCTTCTCCCTAGCTTTCTCTATCGCTGCTCAGCCTTTTAGAAAATCATGGATGTTGTCACCATTGGTAGGGTCATCACTTCCATTCCTTCAATAACCATACTTACTCTGTGCTTCTCTGCTTCCATCCTTCCTAACAAACCTCTTTCTTAAATCTTCCCTCTGACCTTTGGTCGGTCTGCCACCGCATTTCACGAAGAGCTGCTCTCTATCGACGTTTTCTGGAGCTGATTTAGAAACTCGAAGGTTGTCTTTCGGTCACCCCTTACTCTTCTTTGTTCCGTTGTGGTCGGCCCGACACTTTCTATCTTATCTCTGTAGCTCAGTTCTCTGTATTACAGCGCCATCCTTGCTACTCTCTCCCCAATTTTTTTTTTTTCAATTGAGTCTTTGTGGTTGTTTAAGTGCCGAGAGAAATATATCAGTTTCACTCTGATGTATTCTATGAATAACTTTTCAAAGGTCTAATGCATTAGCCATGTACTCAGTAGCCGTTCCAGTTCTTGCCAGCAGACCAAGTTGTTGTCTCCTTAATAATTCTCCGGTTGTTTAAGTCTGATGTCAAACTAGGCACACTGTCAACTCCCACATCTCTCTCTCACACACACTACTAATTTTTGTTATTTTCATCTGGTAGATAAATATCGCGCTGAGGCCTTCGTTTAATGTGTCCCAGCCTCATTACGTTGCGTTTGCTCGAGGTGAATTACATTAATCATGCATTAGAACAACTTTGGAGTCCATCTAAATTCCCTTGAAAGTTTATATAATCCTCAAAACTCTACTTCTCTCATGACTTTGACGTGTGTAATTACCTGCTGAACAGGACGGGGAAGAGCCCTCATGTTTGTGCATATGTTATTTGATATTACTGCTTGTTCGCTACGGGAAGGAGTTTTACACTCCTGTCACCTCTTCCCTTAACTTTGCATACATGTGTGTCATGTCTTTATCATACACACACACACACACACACACACACACACACTGGAGGGGAAGATGAACATCTGGGTTGAATGTAGGCCAAGTGCCACGCCCAAGATTCGACCTCATGCTGTTTCGATCTCGGGCTGGCCAGTGCTTACTCATGGTCAATAATACTTACCACTACACCATAAAGGCCTGCGCGCTCGTGCATTTCTGAGTGCGTGCGTGCGCGCGCGCGCGCGCGCGCGCGCGCGTGTGTGTGTGTGTGTGTGTGTGTGTGTGTGATTACTATTTTTGTGTTAGGGGGTAGGGGTTTTACACACTTTTTTTGTTTTTTAACCTTGTATACATGCACCCTGTCTTTGCTCACACACACACACACACACACACCAACGCCCAGGATCTGAACCCATGCGGGTACAACCCTAGGTTGTCCCATGCTGACTCACAGGCCAGTAACGCTACCCCCTACCCTGTGTAGTTACATGATCCTCCATCTTCACTACAAGGAGAAATCTTTTTATAGTCGTGGGATCCTTTTTTATTTGCCACTTTTAATTGTTATCATACAACTATACAAGTATTCTAACTCTCTCTACACGCATCTTTATCTTGTTATCATCGTTATACACTGATATCTTATCCCACACCTACAGCATCACTTTAGGACACATTACCAGTCTTGTTCTTCTGTTTCTACCAATTGCTGTCTATTACAAGAAAATGATAGGTTGTGATCGTGTCCGCTTTCTTCTCTCTCTTGCATGGTAGGTAATGCCCGAGGTGTTCTCCTCTGCCTACAGCTCATCCCCTTTATATGTGTACTCGGGTATACACACTGTTGCCCACCGCTGGCCTCCTTCCCTCCTTCCGGCCCGAGCGTTTCTATTACGCTTCCTCAAGTGGGGTAAACCCTGTTTACTGTTTCAATATATGATGAAATAATGTTTGTATCTTTAAGAACGTGTAAGTGTCCTTGTACTTATAGGCCATATAAAATTTAGCCGGTAAGTAACTTACTTTCTTATCGATTCTTCTGACGTGGTGTTCTGGATGCTCTGTCAACCATAGGTTCAATTCGCACTTAAACTCTGGTAATATTTCTCCTGGAAAGATGATAGTTGGACTAACTTTCACTCACCTATGTTGAGCCACATGAGCCACGCATCACACCAGTGTAGGGTTTGTCTGGGGCCTCCTGAAGAGCTGCCATGATCTTGGATTCTCTCTTTTCTTCTCTGAAGCATTTTAACATCATCGTAAACATGTTCAGGTATGAATGAAGACCTTGTGGCAAGCTGGTAGCTAAGGCAACGGAGCGCCATCATTTTAAAAAGACTCCTCCTACTTCACTTACCATGTAAATTGCCGAATGATTTATCGCTTTGCCCAAACCGTGTTCACACTTTTCTCACTACATCACCTCTAAAGTACTTCAATCATTGAGACTCAGTCCCTGGACCTTTTGTGAACCATGTGTCCTCTTTTGAGCCGCCACCCACATGATGAGTAGAAGGGCACAGTCGACAGAGGTCAAAATTAAATTAACTCCGACACATGTTCTTTGAATATTCTTGCTGAGCTGGTTCAGTCTAGCGCAGCCCCTGTGCACTATTTATCCCATGTGTCCATTTGGGCCAAGAGAAAGAAGGTTTATCCTCACCCTGACCTTATCACTGAAACGTCCTTGACCTTTAATCGAAGTTTTTAAGCATCTGAACACTTTTTTTACAGTTTATTGCGTCTTCACTTGTCCCTGTCATTCACACCATTCTTATTCAATTTCTTGGTTTGTGTGTCCACTTCTGCTCAGGTATTTATCCTTTAATACGATAAAACTGACCACCATCTACCTTTTTCAAGTCGGTCTAGATTCTAGGAAATTCTGATTACGAGTCCCCTCTCCTCGTTTTGTCTTCCAACGTAGGCTGCTAAATTGCTGCTGTCTTCTCGTTAAACCACAACTCCCTTATTTCAAGCATGACTTTTCTTGTCTTCCGTTGGGCTCTGTCCAGCAGATCTGTGATATTTCTTGTGCTGAATGACCCAACCGTTGATGCCTGCTCTGATAACCGTGTGAAATGGCTATTTGTGTAATACCAGGTGAGTGAATTTTACGTTCATGTTGCCTCCAACTCTTTACCATGTATGCACGCGTGTATGTGAGTGCGCGTGTATTTGTTCGTACATATGTCAATACCTATTTGTAAATACATACCTTGGTGTACCGTGCTTGGGGAGGGAGTTTGACTCATGTTGAACACCATTTCTTAACTGTTTTCAGTACCATACAACTTGTTAAGTCTATGATTACCTACTCGCATTATGCTGAGAGAGAGAGTTTCCATGTTCGTGAGGCCCCATCATGTGTGTGCGTGTATGTGTGTGTGTGTGTGTGTGTAGAAATGTGTTCGAATACTTCTAAACCTGCGAATGTCAGATTGTGACAAAATTTCTGCCCCTCACTGTACAAAAGGATTACTTTCTCCTTAAGTGATGCTCATCAAGTAAAGCGTCTTGAGGTAAAGGATCGTATCCTTTCCCCGCCAGCTCTCATTGCCTTACGTCCTCTAAGTTACAGGAGTGAGAGGAAATTTGTGTGCAACATTTCAACCCTCAGTCGAGCCGAGTTACCTCCACAAATCAGCCCTGGGGATGCTATATCATATTATATTGAACGTTATGTTCCTTGTTACAAGTGGACGCATGCTCTTGCAAAGTACAGCTTCGAAGATCTGTGCTCAACATTTGGTCAGACCTTCACACTGATCTGCAATATATGTAGAATTCAGCGACACATGTAGGAAGTAGCTTATAGTGATTTTTGAATGAAAACTGATGGCAGTGATGTCTCTTGTAAGTTAATGAACAACATCTGTAGCCACATGAAGGCCAACTTAAAACCAACCTTTGTTATTTTCAAGTAAATGACTTAAAGTACCAGTCATTCACTCTGGATATCTGATCATTAAGGTTCTCCTTCCTTAGACACTCTACTGGTCATACATACACCTTTGACTCTTACTAATGACGGACGAGTCAAGTATACCTACGTGCAGCTACTTATTTACGTCAGCTTGGGAGGGAGTTCTGTAAGTAAACCTTCTCAGGTTCTCATTCTGGAAAGTTGTTTTCCCGTCTTTCGTAAGACCCATGAAGCCTTGAGAAATTCTGTCCAGGTTGTATTCCTCGTTTACAAAGATGAAGGCAAGTGTTTTCCAAATAGTGGGCTACATTCTCTTCAACTTCTGTGCACCTCATTATCGTACAACTTGTTTTCTCTCTCTCTTTTTACTTCTGTAGTGTTCCAAACTTGTGGCAAAAATCACCTTTCTCTCTCTCTCTCTCTCTCTCTCTCTCTCTCTCTCTCTCTCTCTCTCTCTCTCTCTCTCTCTCTCTCTCTCTCTCTCTCTCTCGTGGAAGCTAAAGTTCTGACATACCGAATGGTTGACCTAATATAATGAGATGTACCATGTGGGGGGCCACTTGAGTCAATGTTTTCTACCCGTCGCCTCACATCAGACCCTCACCTTAGCCTAACTGGCATGACTATTGCTCGAGCGTTCGCCTCTAACTCTTCAGAGAAGCTTCTCTCATCTGCTCCTTCCTTAATGCAAATACGGTAACGAAAAAATCGTTTTGTTGGCTCACATAAGACATTGCATGTAGATGGAAACTGGAAGACAGTATCTTTTTCCCCTAACTATATGAGATTCTTTTAGATGGCGCTAGACGCAAACAGCGAATTAGGGACTCGAGAAATTGCCTAAAGACTGGCATAACCAGCAGTCTCAAGCACTGGTGGCGATATTCCATATCGTACATTTGAATAACGACACAGTTGAACGTTACTTACGGAGAATGAAAGAAGCTGCTAGTGCTCAGCCAGATCTAAGAATTTGGAAAAGACGAACATGTACCTAAAAAGAAAGACGAACATATACCTAAAAAGAAAGACGAATTTATACCTAAAATATTTTAGACACTTGAGGAGTGGAGTGTAAATCATTGTACCTCACTGTAGTGATGAGCGGTGTTATGATTTACAATCTGTGTGATGTGGATGTATACCAAAAATTTCTTTTTTCTGTCTGTTATCTACAGAGAGAGTATACCGGGAACATGTTAAGAAATAATGCTAGGACACCGTAGACAAATAGATATTCCACTTTAAACGTCAGTGAAGCGAGAAACAGTGAACAAAATCATTGTATCTATTACTATATGTAGAGGAAGACTGGGACTTGCGACTCAGTCAGCCAGACTCGCCCTTAACAAACAACAGAACTTTATGAGCGATCCATCAGTTGCTGTAATCCCAGGCCAATGATGGCAATGAGAGGCGTACCACAATGTGTTTAATGATCCCATAACTTGATATGATAGTGTTGAATCTCTCAGGTCGAACATATCAAAAATGTATGGTCGATCATATCCAGAATATGCTCGAGTATATTTAAGATATGGTTGAGCATATCCGAGCTATGGTTGAGCAAGTCTAAGATATGGAATATGTGGACTATAAGGAACCGTTGTGTGACGTAAGACCGTCACTGGACAAATGTTCATGTCTAGTTATAGCATATATACGAGGATAGCCTCCCCTATACTCTATTTTCGTATTCAAATCACCAGTAATTTGACGCATATGAAATTCCAATGAGAGGATCACCTATTAATTATCATATTTTAATCCTAAATGATCTCTACGACTCCAGAGGATAGAAAATGGATTAGGTTTAGCACCCACTGTGTTCACTGAATGGAGCGGGTCTATGTGCATATTTATTTTCATCTTAGTAATCATTGCTTAAGTAATGACATTACAATGGCTAACATGACCTCCGATCGGTTTTAAATGCGTCGTTTATTGGTTGTTAATATTTTCCTGGAACGCAGGCGAAGGTCTTGGCAGATGAGGGCCATTGGAACCAAGGGAAAATCATGCCCGAGAGAGAGAGAGAGAGAGAGAGAGAGGGAGAGAGAGAGAGAGAGAGAGAGAGAGAGAGAGAGAGAGAGAGAGAGAGAGAGAGAGAGAGAGAGAGAGAGAGAGAGAGAGAGAGAGAGAGAGAGAGAGAGAGAGAGAGAGAGAGAGAGCACAGACACAAGGAAGAGGTCCCGGGGATTACCAAAGGAACAGACACAACGACGAGAGGTCTACCCCGGCATGTGTCCCCTCAGGTAAGTTAATCAATAGCAGGTGTCCAGGCTCAGGGGGTCGGTCCGGTACAGCCAGCCTGCCTGCCTGCCTGCCACATACATCCTCTCCCCTGGGTGTCGGCACGGACCCTCACAGCCATCATTACGTCACTGGTCCATAACGATATCGAGGCTTGAGATGTATGCGCGTCCTCTCCATCTACTCTTCAGTGCCGGTCTCCGTAATACGAGATCTCGACTCCCTCCGTAAACCCAACCGCAATATCTATGCCCCAGGCGTCGTATCCCTAACTGTGGTTCCGATAAGAAAACGCTGTGGCACAAGGGCGCTCTGTGAATTAGTATGTGGGCCAGATAAGTTATCGGGCCGTCAATCTCTCCCGTTATCACAGACACTTGAATAATGCTGATAACTTGGCTTAAACTACCCCAAGCCTTATGGCGGGCTTGCTGGCTGGGTGAACACAGGCTGGCTGGCTGCTGAGGTGCTGGTAGTAGAGGTACCAACTGGTTGAAAGTCGGGCTTAACGAGTGATTTGGTGAGCCTGAGTAGTGTGTGGTAGATCTAGGTAGTGGGTGGTAGAATTAAGCTGTAGATAGTAGATCTAGGTGGTAGGTGGTAGAGTTAGGAGTTGCGTTGTAGATCTAGGTGGGAGGTGAGAGATCTTGGTGGTGGGTGGTTGACCTAGCAGCTTGTACCATTCTTACAGTGCAGGCTGTACCACTCATACAGTACAGCCTGTACAACTCATACAGTACAACCTGTACCACTCATACAGTACAGCCTGTACCACTCATAAAGTACAGCTTGTACCACTCATACAACTCAGACTGTAACACTCATACAGTACAGCCTGTACCATTCATACAACTCAGACTGTAACACTCATGCAGTACAACCAGCACCACTCATACAGTACAGCCTGTACAACTCATACAGTACAACCTGTACCACTCATACAGTACAGCCTGTACCACTCATAAAGTACAGCTTGTACCACTCATACAACTCAGACTGTAACACTCATACAGTACAGCCTGTACCATTCATACAACTCAGACTGTAACACTCATACAGTACAGCCTGTACCATTCATACAACTCAGACTGTAACACTCATGCAGTACAACCAGCACCACTCATACAGTTCAGCCTGTACCACTCTTACAATACAACCTGTACTACTCATACAGTACAGCCTGTACCACTCATACAGTACAGCCTGTACCACTCATGCAGTTCAGCCTGTACCACTCATACAGCACAGCCTGTACCACTCATACAATACAGCCTGTACCACTTATACAGCACAGCCTGTACCACTCATACAGTACAGCCTGTACCACTCATACAGCACAGCCTGTACCACTCACACAGTACAGTCTGTACCACTCATAAAGTACAGCTTGGACCACTTATACAACTCAGACTGTAACACTCATACAGTACAGCCTGTACCATTCATACAACTCAGACTGTAACAATCATGCAGTACAACCAGCACCACTCATACAGTTCAGCCTGTACCACTCATACAGCACAGCCTGTACCACTCAAATAGTAAAACCTGTACCACTCATACAGTACAGTTTGTACCACTCATACAGTACAGTCTGTACCACTCATACAGCTCAGACTGTAACACTCATACATTGCAGCCTGTACCGCCTATACAGTACAACCCGTATCAATCAGACTGCACATCCTGAACCACTCACATAGTACAACCTGTACCACTCATACAGTACAGCGTGTACCACTCATACAGTTCAGCCTGTACCACTCATACAGTACAGCGTGTACCACTCATACAGTACAGCCTGTACCACTCATACAGTTCAGCCTGTACCACTCATACAGTACAGCGTGTACCACTCATACAATTCAGACTGCACCACTCATACATCACAGCTTGTACCACTCATAAAGTACAGCCTGTACCACTCATACAGTACAGCCTGTACCACTCATACAGTTCAGCCTGTACCACTCATACACTACAGCCTGTACTACTCATACAGTTCAGCCTCTACCACTCTTACAGTACAGCCTGTGCCACTCATACTGTTCAGCCTGTACTACTCTTACAGTTCAGCTTGCGCTACTCATAAAGTACAGCCTGTACCACTCATACAGCACAGCCTGTACCACTCTTGCAGTACAGCCTGTCCCACTCATACAGTTCAGCCTGCACCACTCATACAGCACAGCCTGTACCACTCAGACGTTAAGGCTTCTGCCACTCACATAACACAGGTAACAAAGGGATGGCAGTATCTACCCTTATCAAACCATATTGTATCGTATCTTTATGTTACAGCCATTACTCATAGTTACTTCAGCACACTGCAACCAAAGGAAGTATATATATATATATATATATATATATATATATATATATATATATATATATATATATATATATATATATATATATATATATATATATATATATATATATATATATATATATACGTTGTAATAAGGTCATACTTAATGAGCGTATATGTGATAATGATTATGTCTAAAACATACAATTTACTGCATGATCCGACAATGATCTGTCATATGAAGAAAATAGAAACGAGACACAAGCTGGAACACAAACATGATCCTTTATGATTTACAAGTTATTTTCAATTTTCTGAACCTATCAGGATAAAAAAATGCAGTTTCACCCTAAAACGTGTTGATATAATGGACTGAGTATTCACGTGTGTACAAAGTTAATCTGAATCCTTTCCCGAAAAAGAGCTGTGTGACGAGATCGGATTCTCTCACTTAAAGAACACTTTCTTCCATCTACATCAAGATATCTAGATAGAAACCTCTGGGGCAATACGTAAAGCCGAGATGAGACGCGGACACTAACACCGTGATGTGAAGATGTTTTGCCTGGCTCACGAAGACGGTCATGTTTACATACATCATGTGACGATTGGGTTGGATGTGTTGGAAAGTGGCGCATTAGAGATGAAGGACAGAGAGTCATCTATGTCAGGTGAAGGATTAAGATTCTTCTGTGTCAGAAGGACTGTTGACACGTTCTAGTGTAGGCATTGCCTGTCTCACGTGAGAACTCTTGCTGCTGTAGCTGACTTTCGGTCTGAGCCACTGAGACCACTGTGGAGGATTTGAAAGAATCTTCATAAAACTTCCGTGATGTTTAGATAGAATTTAAGGCATAGTTAAAGGGTAGAAAGATGGGAAAAGATCCCTTATCTTTCCCATTTTTTTCTTTTAATACTTATTCGCTGTATCTCTCGTTTCGAGGTAGCGCCAGACACAGACGAACAATTGGCCTCATTCGCACACATCCTCTGTCTAGTTGACATGTATAATGCACAGAAACTAGATCCACTGTCGACAGGCAAGCACCACAGACAATTTTGTGGTTTCCCTTATCCACTTCAGATGTCCTGGTTCATCCAATTGATAGCACGTCACCCCCTGTAAACCATATCCCTCTGATTCGTTCTATCCTATGCACGCTTCTTAGGGATGTTCTAAACATACATAACTTAAAAAGCAGCTTTCACTCCATCCTTCCATCTCCCTCTCAGCCTTTCCGTTCCCCTTGCTCCCTCCACTCCTGATGTGGAGACCATCATAGTCAACTATCTCTCTGTTCATCCGCTTCATATTACCTCTCTTCGCTCATCCCTTCATATGATCTCTCTTCGTTCACCTTCTTCATGTGATCAAACAATTTCGGTACACCATTTTCCGCTTTAGCTGTTACACTCCACTTAGTCACGTATCACTCTTAGTCATTACTGACAAGATCAGCCCTACTCGCTCCATATATAGGCTTCAAGCGTTTCGTTCCAAACACGTCCACCTTCTTCCGTTCTTTTTCATTCATGGCCTAAGACTCACACCCATACAACACCGTCAGGGCTACCATACTATCAAACACAGCCATCTTTGCCCTTACAGACAGTGACCTATTTCTTCACACGCTCCTCAGTACACTCAGGACTTTTGCCTTCCACCTACGCTATGATTCACTTCAGCTCCCATGGTTCCATTGCTGCCATGACCATTCCTGGGTATCTAAAGTACTCCACCCAGTTCAAGTTTCCATCCATACACAAACTCAAACCTACCTGTTTCGCCCCCTCACCTCATTTACATCCATCCCTCAGCTCAAGCATACTCTGAATCCGGCCCTTTCTCCATAACCCTCACATGTATTTGACTCAGTACCCCTTCCATAAACAGATAAAACAGCCATGGTGATATTACACACCTTTAGCGCAGACCCAGCATCAAGTGAAGCACTTACCATGCTCCCTTCCTGGTCTCACACAAGCCTAATTCTTCCGATAAAAATTTTTCACCGCTTTTAATAACTCTCCTCCTACACCATACCATACATTTCATAAGATTTCTTGAAGTCCAAAAACGACTCACGCTAATCCCTCTCTTTCTCTAAGTATTTTTCATACAAAATCTTCAAATAGAACACTTGGTCTAAACAATCTCTATTACACTTAAACTCACATTACTCCTCTCCGGTATAATGCACAGTGCATGCCACCAGTCTTCTCAATCACCACACTCTCACGCAACTTACCAGGTATATACACCAGATCCATACGTAGTTCTATCCTCCTGCCTTTGTGCGGTGACACTGTATAGGCATTCGGTCAGTTCTCTGGCGCTTCACTCTGGACCAAGTTTACACAGAAAATAATGACTAGCCGATCAAAAGCACTTCCTACGGTAATTCAACTGCTGTCCCATTCTCTCTCTCTCTCTCTCTCTCTCTCTCTCTCTCTCTCTCTCTCTCTCTCTCTCTCTCTCTCTCTCTCTCTCTCTCTGCTTTGTAATATTCTATCATATCCAAGTTTTTACCACCTACCTCTGTTATTCACGAAACTATACGCCATGACCCTTTCGCTTTTGACACCAAAACCACTTCGTTCGAAAAGCATCCCATTCACACCCTAACATCTAATACGTTCAATATTCCTTCAAAATAGTCACTCCATCTCTTTTTCACTTCATCTTTACCTGCTACTACTTCATCATCTCTTCTCTCACTGATGATCTCTTTGTTCTGTTTTCCTCTCACACTCCTTACCTTCCAAAACATTTTCTTATTCAACCTGAAGTTTGCTGGTACTCTCTTAGGATTCTCTAATTCACCATCTTTTTCATCCCCTGCAGCTTTCTTTCGACCTCCTGCCGCTTTCTTTTGTACACCTCCCAGTCACTCAGATTCCTTACCTGCAGGTACCTTCCTATACACCTCTTTTTTTTTTTCACCTGGCAACTATACCTACTCATTCCACCAAGCACTACGTTTTCTCGCTCACCCAACTACCATATTTTATGCAGGACACTCAACTAGCCCACGTAAGAACTGCTTTAGCAAATACCTTTCGCACCTCACCCACTTCCCTTGTTTCATTTATTTTGATTTTATGCCACTTTTCCCTTAATCTCCCTTAGAGTCTCAGCAGAAGCCTCATTTTCAAGCTCACTCACTTTCGGGACTTTCTTCCTAACTCTCTCATTTCCACTTTACCTAAAGCCACTTTAAAGTTTCATACTCTCCTCCACAAAGATGTGATCAGAGAATCCACCTGCTGCCACTCTTAGCGCGTTCACCTCCAACAAAATCTTCCTTGCATGAGTATCAGTCAATCAGTCTATCTATGTATGTACGTATATATATATATATATATATATATATATATATATATATATATATATATATATATATATATATATATCCCTGGGGATGGGGAGGAAGAATACTTCCCACGTATTCCCTGCGTGTCGTAGAAGGCGACTAAAAGGGGAGGGAGCTGGGGGGCTGGAAATCCTCCCCTCTCTTTTTTTTTTTCAATTTTCCAAAAAAACGAACGGAGAAGGGGGCCAGGTGAGGATATTCCCTGAAAGGCCCAGTCCTCTGTTGTTAACGCTACCTCGCTAATGCGGGAAATGGCGAATAGTTTGAAAGAAAGAAAAGATATATATATATATATATATATCAAATCAAATCCTCCCCTCTCAATTTTTTTTTCTTTTTTATTTTCCAAAAGAAGGAACAGAGAAGGGGGCCTGATGAGGATATTCCCTAAAAGGCCCAGTCCTCTGTTCTTAACGCTACCTCGCTAATGCGGGAAATGGCGAATAGTATGAAAGAAAAGAAAGAAAAGATATATATATATATATATATATATATATATATATATATATATATATATATATATATATTTCTTTCTTTTCTTTCATACTATTCGCCATTTCCCGCATTAGCGAGGTAGCGTCGAGAACAGAGGACTGGGCCCCCGAGGGAACATCCCCACCTGGCCCCCTTCTCTATTCCCTCTTTTGGAAAAAAAAAAAAAAAAAGCGAGAGGGGAGGATTTCCAGCCCCCCGCTCCCTCCCCTTTTAGCCGCCTTCTACGACACGCAGGGAATACGCGGGAAGTATTCTTTCTCCCCTATCCCCTATCTGTTATCATTAATTCCACTCCTTATCTCTTATCATATGGAGTTGTTCAGGTACATTTAACCTTTTAGTTCATTCATACACATCCCAGTTTTAAAGTCAAACATGATCTTTCACAGTGACATACACATTTCTTATTTTTTCATCTGCATGAGGCTTTCATTCACTACTCTGCAATCAACTTTTACATATGTCTCCTAAACTACCATTTTTCCTGCATCATGATTCTATCATGCTGTTCTTCTCTTTCAACATATTTTTCTCTTCTTTCCACATCCTATTTTTTTCTCTATCACTTTATCCATATGTAATGTCATTATGTGCTTCAGATTTTATTTCAATAAATAATTTACTTTAAAATCCCAGAATACATCATATTCATCATCATGAATAAGATTTTGGAGTCTACATATCTCTTTGAAACCATTAATTAAAGTCCCTATTCCTACACTTCTAAAGACCCTTGTGGCTAGATCTAAATGTTCATTTTTTTCAAATACCTTCCATATCACTTCCATATCACTTCACCCTTTTTCAGTGCTGTACAGTTTTATCAACATCATTAAGTTATCATTAAACTTCTTAGGAGAATTGTCTTACACTTTACTTCTGTGACCTGTATATTTTCATCCTCATTGCTTTTTCATTTAAATGTTTATTCTCTGACCAAATCAGGGACAGCAATTTGCTATCAAATTACTCTCTCTCATTGTAAAATCCATCATAGTAACTCAATGAATTTGTATCATGCATATTAGTGCTTATATTCCTTTTCACCAAATTTCAATTGTTTAAGTGACCAACTTTTTTCAGTCTGACAAATGGTATATCATGGATGCATACCAAGCAGTCCAGCCTAAACTAGGCTGCTGAACTCTGACAACTACCTACAGTGTATATATATATGTATATATATATATATATATATATATATATATATATACATATATATAGTATATATATATATATATATATATATATATATATATATATATATATATATATATATATATATATATATATATATATATATATATATATATATATATATATATTATCCCTGGAGATAGGGGAGAAAGAATACTTCCTAAGTATACCCCGAGTGTCGTAGAAGGCGACTAGAGGGGATGGGAGCGGGGTGCTAGAAACCCTCCCCTCCTTGTATTTAACTTTCGAAAAGGGGAAACAGAAGGAGTCGTGCAAGGAGTGCTTATCCTCCTCGAAGGCTCAGATTGGGATGTTTAGATGTGTGGATGTGATCAAGATGAGAAAAAAGGAGAGATAGGTAGTATATTTGAGGAAAGGAATCTGGATGTTTTGGATCTGAGTGAAACGAAGCTCAAGGGTAAAGGGGAAGAGTGGTTTGGGAATGTCTTGGGAGTAAAGTCGGAGGTTGGTGAGAGGACAAGAGCAAAGGAAGGATTAGCACTGATCCTGAAGCAGGAGTTGTGGGAGTATGTGACAGAGTGTAAGAAAGTGAACTCTAGATTGATATGGGTAAAACTAAAAGTGGATGGGGAGAGATGGATTATCATTGGTGCATATGCACTTGGGCATGAAGAAAGATCATGAGAGGCAAGTGTTTTGGGAGCAGCTGAGTGAGTGTGTTAGGCAGCTTTGATGCACGAGACCGGGTTATAGTGATGGGTGATTTGAATGCAATGGTGAGTAATGTGGCAGTTGAGGGTATAATTGGTGTACATGGGGTGTTTAGTGTTATAAATGGAAATGGAAAGAGCTTGTAGATTTGTGTGCTGAAAAAGGACTAGTGATTGGGAATACCTAGTTTAAAAAGAGAGAAAAGATTGACAAAGAGCATACATGTGTCACAAGTAGAGGGAATGAAAAGTGGGAGACCAAACTGTAGGTAGAGGGATGGAGTGAAAAAGGCTTTGAGTGGTCGGGGCCTGAACATACATGAGGGTGAAAAGGCTTGCAAGGAATAGGGAGAACTAGAACGATGTGGCATACCGGGGTCGACGTGCTGCAATGGATTGAAGCAGGGCATGTGAAGCTTCTGGGGTAAACCATGGAAAGTTTTGTGAGGCCTGGATGTGGAAAGGGAGCTGTGGTTTCGGTGCATTATACATGACAGCTCTCTTAGAGACTGAGTGTGAACGAATGTAGCCTATTTTGTCTTTTCTTAGCGTTACCTCGCGCGCACGCAGTGTGTGTGTGTGTGTGTGTGTGTGTGTGTGTGTGTGTGTGTGTGTGTGTGTGTGTGTGTGTGTGAAAGGCTATCCTTCTGTCTGTTATCTCACTACTCAGAGGTTACCTGCCAATTTCGAACATATCTTGTGGGGTGATAGTACAGAACAAGGGACGTGTTAATAACCAAGATCAAGGTTCTTTACTAAGAAGCCGGTACTTTGTACCTCATCTCATTGATACTTAATCCACCAGCGTCCATTAATCCCCCTCTCTCCCCTATGATGACGTAAGAACCTACATCTAATCCCAGTATTCCCAATCACTCGTCGTTTTCCAGCACACTGCTTATCAAGCGGTTTGATCTGGAGGTAAGTGCTTGGCGCGAGCGCGCTCTCTCCCGCCCCTGCAGTTGACGGCCGGCCTTAACCACTGAGAAAGATATGAAATCTTTTAAAAAAACTTTCATTCACGCCGTAAAACTTCCATGGGGTTTAAATGGACTTTAATCTACACTGAGAGGATGAGAACAGAACGTGAAATGAGCCCATCTCTTGGCCGAGCACCAGAAAGTAGTGTGAAGTACTATAAGTAGCATAAAGTATCATAACTTGCCATAAGATAACATAAAGTACCATGAATTATCACAAAGTAGCACAACGTTCCATAAAGTAGCACGGAGTACCATAAAGTAGCACAACTTATCATAAAGTAGCACGGAGTACCATAAAGTAGCACAATTTATCATAAAGTAGCACGGAGTACCATAAAGTAGCACAACTTATCATAAAGTAGCACGGAGTACCATAAAGTAGCACAATTTATCATAAAGTAGCACGGAGTACCATAAAGTAGCACAATTTATCATAAAGTAGCACGGAGTACCATAAAGTAGCACAACTTATCATAAAGTAGCACGGAGTACCATAAAGTAGCACAACTTATCATAAAGTAGCACGGAGTACCATAAAGTAGCACAACTTATCATAAAGTAGCACGGAGTACCATAAAGTAGCACAACTTATCATAAAGTAGCACGGAGTAATATGAAGTAGCATAAAGTACCATAGAGTATATGAACGACATTTTCAATACGCCTAAGTTATAGTATATAAACGTCATTTTTTCTACGCTTCGGTCTTCGTATATGAACGATGTGTTTTGTACACAGTCTTAGCATGTAAACGACATCTTCTAGGCCTCATTCTTTATTTATGAACGACATCTTTCTTATGTCTCAATCATCGAATTGAACGACACTTACGCCTCAGTCTTAGTATAAGAACAACAAGTTCCCTACGCCTCAGTATGTGAACGACACTCCACACTGTATAACATGTACGAAGATTCGCATAAACATAATATGTTGTTAAAGATTCACTAGGCTTGAACTCGGCACGGGCGCTGTGCTCTCTCTCTCTCTCTCTCTCTCTCTCTCTCTCTCTCTCTCTCTCTCTCACACACAGACACACACACACACACACACACACACACACACACCTCCCCCTAGATATAGGAGAAAGTCTGGTTCCATCAAGTGATGAGACAATTCGAGATCAAAGTAGAGACTTGTGGTAATGGTTACATCTTTACATTCAGCGGGATTTACACATAGCTCAAATGTAAGATTAGTTTCAGATATTTCCATAATCAAAGATGTATAGTTTTTTATCTCAGGTACGAAATATGATTAAGAATTTCCACTGCGATCAGCTCAGGAATGTGTTAAACTTCGCTCTAGTGGGATTTGCAGTGTGATGAACCACAAAATGGGTCGAACTTAAGGTTTAGATGAGATTCGAACTGTGATGAGGTTGAGACTTTGATCAATATGGAAATGCTATGCGACCCTGCAAATTTGATTAGGTTTAGAATATGATAACCACGTTGATAATCATATGTATATACTGAGCCTCGTAATGTGAAGTGCCGTGTGCGATAGTCTCATGAAATATCAGGAATTGTAATAAGATTCTAAAACTCTTCACCATTGTTTTTGTTTCCAAAGAACGCAGGACCTTCCCTTCTGACGAACGTACAGTTTTGAATCTTGACGGACGTGTACAGCCTTCATTCTTATTGAACGTGGAGCCCTTCCTCTTGACGAACGTGCAGCCTTATATTCTAACGAACGTACAACCTTGCTCCCAGATAAACATGCAGCTTTGAATCCTAACGAACGTTCAACCTTCGTTTCCAGTGAACGTAGTGTTTTCTCTGACAACGAACATAGAGACCACGTTTCATTGGAACGTACATTTCTCTTTACTAACGAATATAACGAATCATTTCCAGCGAACGTGCAGCCTTCGTTTCTGATGAACGTTAAACCTTTGTTGGCAACGGCCAAATTCGCCACATCACGGGGGAAAAAAAGAGGCACAAGAGAGAAGAAAGAGATCTGGAGAGGATAAAAGGAAACTCAATGAAGTGGTTGTATAGCAGAATAGTGTGTGGGACTATATTGTCCACTGAGACAATCCTGAAAATTGTGGGTGAATAGAAAAATAAGATTACGAAGATTCCCTTATATACGGTATATTGTGTCGGCCTCTATCATGTGTGCCTCACTGTTCTCCATATAGGTAATGTATAGAAAAAGTACAGCAGGAGAGGGAAATTCACATCCACTTTGAGACAAGTTAACAAAGGAATTAAATGGTATTGGAAGGGTCGAGTGCATAGGTTCGAATTCTGGATGCCGCAGTCAGTCCACAGTCAACCCAGCTGTTCATCATTCCCTAGGGGTCTTTTAATGAAATGGGTATCCGGCCAATATATATATATATATATATATATATATATATATATATATATATATATATATATATATATATATATATATATATATATATAATGAGATTGCAATTCATTAGGATTTCAAATAATTCTATCTAACATGTAATTTTTCTATACACGCAACACTACATGTTTCAAGGAGACAATCCACCTCATCAGTTGCAAAAATTTCATAAAGTTTTTCCTTTTTTTGATGAGGCAGATTGTCTCCATGAAACATGAAGTGTTGCATCTATAGAAAAATTTCATTTTAATAAAATTATCTAAACTCCGTCTGAATTGCGATTTCGCCTTCATAGCTATCATCATGGACTAGTGTGATCAACACACACACACACACACAGACATACATATATATATATATATATATATATATATATATATATATATATATATATATATATATATATATATATATATACATATTTTTTTTTTTATTTTATTCGCCATTTCCCGCATTAGCGAGGTAGCGCTGAAAACAGAGGACTGGGCCTTTGAGGGAATATCCTCACCTGGCCCCCTTCTCTGTTCCCTCTTTTGGAAAATTAAAAAAAAAAGCGAGAGGGGAGGATTTCCAGCCACCCGCTCCCTCCCCTTTTAATCGCCTTCTACGACATGCAGGGAATACGTGGGAAGTATTCTTTCTCCCCTATCCCCAGGGATAATATATATATATATATATATATATATATATATATATATATATATATATATATATATATATATATATATATATATATATATATATATATATATATATAGGGCATTGAGCTAACATGATAAGAACGAAGCCCTGAGAGATGTCTTAAGTGAAGGTAATTTACGGAGTTTTTTGAGGTAGGAAAATCCACATAGGTATGGAAAACGACTGGAAGGTAAGAACAGGTTCAGCAGCAATACGGGAAATGCGTTTCCTTTCTCGTACGAGTAACCCCCAACTTTCTCTACATACGAACGCTTTCAGATAATGACAGAACTTTAGATAAGATTTGTTCCCCCGGCAGCGCGTGGGGTCACTGCCCCCTAATTATACTATGATGAAGCTATCTGAAGAAGTTTTGGAAACATGTAAACAAGTGTATTTGAATGTAGAACTATGCAAATATTGCGAAAAAAATCTAATAATGATATTTTCCCACACAAGGAAACGAAAATAATCACAAAAAATAAGTGTGATTTCTTGATCTGTGAGGCAAATTAAGAAATGTAGGCGCTTGGACACTAGACTACTCGTTTCTGCGAAAGACGAAGAATAGCAGAATGGCATTTGTCAGTAGCCAAACCCCTCACTACAGCTATTTTTCATCTTCATACGTCCCATGTTGCCGGCATAAGTCTCCAGGCCTAACGCTATCATATATTCCTGAAATACGCCTCACCAGCAACAAGTGATTTTCATCCTGCCAAGGAAATGGATCAATTATCAGCAACTGTGTGGTATGGTAAGTCATCGTGCGTCCAGTGTGTGATATGGTAAGATATTTTCTCGAAAACATATCACCCCCAACAATTCTTATCTTGCCAAGCATGCTTGGCACGTGTGTATTGGGGGTTAGTGTTCGTGCAGCGTTTTCGGTGCGTCACGAAAGGACGGCCTTTTTATACTATAAATTCAATCACAGTATCTTTTCCTTTGTGACATTATTGCTCATGTAAGATACTCATTTCCTGGCAGTAATCTGTTGGCCTCTAGCTATGGAAACGTGACATGTGTAAACTTACCTAGAACTATTTTCGTATTATATCATCGTCACAATTATGATTACCACATGATTTCTTTCTAAGTAAGAGTCCTAGAGCTACCCAGGACCACGATCTACAAATTCCTACAGCCCAAGGCTGCGAGCTTCCAGTAATACAGACATGAACACCTTTAGACTGAGAAACACTTTGGGGAGTGATACAGCCTCACCAAAGGTGCGCTTTCACTCGAGCAGGTATAGTCCGGTAACACCTCCATGCTATATACCCATATGTATGAGAAGAAAAAGGCTCTTAGGTATCTTAACCGAACAATAAATCGACGGCAGAAAGTTCCAAGGGACGAAACGAGATTCCCTTCCTCACACAACGCCTGTCGGTGGATGGGAACCACAAATGATAATAATTTGAAGACATATGAAGACGCAGAGTGACGGCTCTTATTACAGACCTGAGCGAACCGTCTCCGCCGCCAGAATGTCGGACCAGGTAGTTCAGTGGCTTCAAAAAATATATCTCACTTCTTTCATAAATCATATGAACAGTACATGGCAGACATGTCTGACTTAGATTCATGTCGACTGCATATGCCTCAGTCACACCCATATACAGTCCAGTACACACAACGCTGCGGATACATCACTTAACTGAGTTCAAACAGTCTTTTCCTCTTTCTATTACTGAAGACATTTTTGTGTGTGTGTGTGTGTGGAAGGAGCGAGAAAATATATGTATAAGACATTTCCTCCGAACATATTTGAATTGGGAATATCGGAAATCTTAGACAGCCCCATTTCCCCATTTTACTGGGGCAAGTTTCCTCGAGGAGAGTGAATGAACCACCGACTGAACCATGACGTATATTGAATGAAGGACGATCACTTTAGCGATTCTAGGAGAGTTTCCTAACGTGTGTATATATTTTTTTTTTTTATACTTTGTCGCTGTCTCCCGCGTTTGCGAGGTAGCGCAAGGAAACAGACGAAAGAAATGGCCCAACCCCCCCCCATACACATGTATATACATACGTCCACACACGCAAATATACATACCTACACAGCTTTCCATGGTTTACCCCAGACGCTTCACATGCCTTGATTCAATCCACTGACAGCACGTCAACCCCGGTATACCACATCGCTCCAATTCACTCTATTCCTTGCCCTCCTTTCACCCTCCTGCATGTTCAGGCCCCGATCACACAAAATCTTTTTCACTCCATCTTTCCACCTCCAATTTGGTCTCCCTCTTCTCCTTGCTCCCTCCACCTCCGACACATATATCCTCTTGGTCAATCTTTCCTCACTCATCCTCTCCATGTGCCCAAACCACTTCAAAACACCCTCTTCTGCTCTCTCAACCACGCTCTTTTTATTTCCACACATCTCTCTTACCCTTACGTTACTCACTCGATCAAACCACCTCACACCACACATTGTCCTCAAACATCTCATTTCCAGCACATCCATCCTCCTGCGCACAACTCTATCCATAGCCCACGCCTCGCAACCATACAACATTGTTGGAACAACTATTCCTTCAAACATACCCATTTTTGCTTTCCGAGATAATGTTCTCGACTTCCACACATTCTTCAAGGCCCCCAGAATTTTCGCCCCCTCCCCCACCCTATGATCCACTTCCGCTTCCATGGTTCCATCCGCTGCCAGATCCACTCCCAGATATCTAAAACACTTCACTTCCTCCAGTTTTTCTCCATTCAAACTCACCTCCCAATTGACTTGACCCTCAACCCTACTGTACCTAATAACCTTGCTCTTATTCACATTTACTCTTAACTTTCTTCTTCCACACACTTTACCAAACTCAGTCACCAGCTTCTGCAGTTTCTCACATGAATCAGCCACCAGCGCTGTATCATCAGCGAACAACAACTGACTCACTTCCCAAGCTCTCTCATCCCCAACAGACTTCATACTTGCCCCTCTTTCCAAAACTCTTGCATTTACCTCCCTAACAACCCCATCCATAAACAAATTAAACAACCATGGAGACATCACACACCCCTGCCGCAAACCTACATTCACTGAGAACCAATCACTTTCCTCTCTTCCTAAACGTACACATGCCTTACATCCTCGATAAAAACTTTTCACTGCTTCTAACAACTTTCCTCCCACACCATATATTCTTAATACCTTCCACAGAGCATCTCTATCAACTCTATCATATGCCTTCTCCAGATCCATAAATGCTACATACAAATCCATTTGCTTTTCTAAGTATTTCTCACATACATTCTTCAAAGCAAACACCTGATCCACACATCCTCTACCACTTCTGAAACCACACTGCTCTTCCCCAATCTGATGCTCTGTACATGCCTTCACCCTCTCAATCAATACCCTCCCATATAATTTACCAGGAATACTCAACAAACTTATACCTCTGTAATTTGAGCACTCACTCTTATCCCCTTTGCCTTTGTACAATGGCACTATGCACGCATTCCGCCAATCCTCAGGCACCTCACCATGAGTCATACATACATTAAATAACCTTACCAACCAGTCAACAATACAGTCACCCCCTTTTTTAATAAATTCCACTGCAATACCATCCAAACCTGCTGCCTTGCCGGCTTTCATCTTCCGCAAAGCTTTCACTACCTCTTCTCTGTTTACCAAATCATTTTCCCTAACCCTCTCACTTTGCACACCACCTTGACCAAAACACCCTATATCTGCCACTCTATCATCAAACACATTCAACAAACCTTCAAAATACTCACTCCATCTCCTTCTCACATCACCACTACTTGTTATCACCTCCCCATTTGCGCTCTTCACTGAAGTTCCCATTTGCTCCCTTGTCTTACGCACTTTATTTACCTCCTTCCAGAACATCTTTTTATTCTCCCTAAAATTTAATGATACTCTCTCACCCCAACTCTCATTTGCCCTTTTTTTCACCTCTTGCACCTTTCTCTTGACCTCCTGTCTCTTTCTTTTATACATCTCCCACTCAATTGCATTTTTTCCCTGCAAAAATCGTCCAAATGCCTCTCTCTTCTCTTTCACTAATACTCTTACTTCTTCATCCCACCACTCACTACCCTTTCTAATCAACCCACCTCCCACTCGTCTCATGCCACAAGCATCTTTTGCGCAATCCATCACTGATTCCCTAAATACATCCCATTCCTCCCCCACTCCCCTTACTTCCATTGTTCTCACCTTTTTCCATTCTGTACTCAGTCTCTCCTGGAACTTCCTCACACAGGTCTCCTTCTCAAGCTCACTTACTCTCACCACCCTCTTCACCCCAACATTCACTCTTCTTTTCTGAAAACCCATACAAATCTTCACCTTAGCCTCCAAAAGATAATGATCAGACATCCCTCCAGTTGCACCTCTCAGCACATTAACATCCAAAAGTCTCTCTTTCGCACGCCTGTCAATTAACACGTAATCCAATAACGCTCTCTGGCCATCTCTCCTACTTACATAAGTATACTTATGTATATCTCGCTTTTTAAACCAGGTATATATATATATATATTTTTTTATTTTTTTTTTAATTTTCCAAAAGAAAGAACAGAGAACGAGGCCAGGTGAGGATATTCCCTCAGAGGCCCATTCCTCTGTTCTTAACGCTACTTTGCTAGTGCGGGAAATGGCGAATAGTATGAAAGATATATATATATATATATATATATATATATATATATATATATATATATATATATATATATATATATATATATATGTATATATATATATATATATATATATATATATATATATATATATATATATATATATATATATTTATATATATATATATATATATATATATATATATATATATATATATATATATATATATATATGTATATATATATATATATATATATATATATATATATATATATATATATATATATATATATATATATATATATTTATATATATATATATATATATATATATATATATATATATATATATATATATATATATATATATATATATATATATATATATATATATATATATATATATATATATATATATATATGTATATATATATATGTATATATATATATATATATATATATATATATATATATATATATATATATATCTTTCTTTCAAACTATTCGCCATTTCCCGCGTTAGCAAGGTAGCGTTTAGAACAGAGGACTGGGCCTCTGAGGGAATATCCTCACCTGGCCCCCTTCTCTATTACTTCTTTTGGGAAAAAAAAAAAAAAAACGAGAGGGGAGGATTTCCAGCCCTCCGCTCCCTCCCCTTTTAGTCGCTTTCTACGACACGCAGGAAATACGTGGGAAGTATTCTTTCTCCCCTATCCCCAGGTGAGGGAAATCGCGGGAAATGGCGAATAGTATGAAAAAAAAAAATATATATATATATGTATATATATATATATATATATATATATATATATATATATATATATATATATATATATATATATATATATATATATATATATATGTATATATATATATGCATATATATATATATATATATATATATATATATATATATATATATATATATATATATATATATATATATATATATATATATATATATATATATATATATATAGGGTGTTTTGGTCAAGGTGGTGTGCAAAGTGAGAGGGTTAGGGAAAATGATTTGGTAAACAGAGAAGAGGTAGTGAAAGCTTTGCGGAAGATGAAAGCCGGCAAGGCAGCAGGTATGGATGGTATTGCAGTGGAATTTATAAAAAAAAAGGGGGTGACTGTATTGTTGACTGGTTGGTAAGGTTATTTAATGTATGTATGACTCATGGTGAGGTACCTGAGGATTGGCGGAATGCGTGCATAGTGCCATTGTACAAGGGCAAAGGGGATAAGAGTGAGTGCTCAAATTACAGAGGTATAAGTTTGTTGAGTATTCCTGGTAAATTATATGGGAGGGTATTGATTGAGAGGGTGAAGGCATGTACAGAGCATCAGATTGGGGAAGAGCAGTGTGGTTTCAGAAGTGGTAGAGGATGTGTGGATCAGGTGTTTGCTTTGAAGAATGTATGTGAGAAATACTTAGAAAAGCAAATGGATTTGTATGTAGCATTTATGGATCTGGAGAAGGCATATGATAGAGT